>NC_140952.1:91130911-91415911 GCF_014529385.1 Adiantum capillus-veneris | reverse complement strand
GAAATGTATTTCAAGCACACTTTTTCACAGGGCACAATTGAAAAATGAGATCAATAAACTTCATGTCTTGAAAGTCATTTGTATACACTTGGGTTTACAAGAATATCTGTTACATTGACACTACTTCAACCCGACCATCCAACTCTTTGCACAAAATATCTTTTTCTCTTCGCCGCATCACCTTACGGCCAGCTAAGAAAAAGGAAAAATCTGATAGTTCCTTGTCCATTGACTCTTCAATGATGTCATTTCGCAAATGCTGAAGACTGCATAGCTCCCTTATTGTAACCACCAATAGTAGGCCATTCTCTTTATCAATCACTTCCACATCCACAGTAGGATTATCTTCCAAACCTGCAGAAACTTGGTCCATAGGAATGTACTTACCGTTTAGCATTTGTGATCGCATATACCAAAATGAGAGTAATAGTGATTGGCTTGCAATCATGTACTTGACAACTAGAGTATCAAGCGCGACCTCGCACCGTAAACCAATCTCTTCCTTTGCATACCATCCTTTGTCAAGAAGTTTGTCACAGGATGACTGCTGAAATGACTTGCACATGAACATAGTTTTTGTAACTCTGATGTTGTAGCTATGAAACAGCTCTATGAAGAGTGCAACAGGACAAAAGTTTGCAATTCGAACCAGTTTGGTAGGAATAGAGCTACGTAGAGACCTTTGTATATCCTTGTAGAGCTTACTTCGCATTGCCTCCACCATTGTTTCTCGGGAACTGGCCAGTCCACAGTGTTCCAATCGGTCGGTAGAGGCAGTTTCACCAACATGCCATTCTTATTGCCTGAGCTGAGTTGGTAAAAGTGGTCATAAAAAAAGATTCCCTCATCAGCCAATCTTTTGCTGCTCCTCTCTGAATACTGTAGAGAACCAATATGGGCATGTACAACATGGAAGAGGCCTATTATGCACTCCACAGGCTCCCATTGCTCATAAGAAGAGGGATAAACATCTGCAATATATATAAGAAGAGTTAAACTAAGAGTATCAATAAGTACAAATGACAAATCTAATGTAATTGAGTTGTGAAGAGTAGAGACATTACTCATAACAAGCGGGAGAAACATTGCAAAATATATAAGAAAAGTTATAATGAGAGTATCAGTAAGTTCACATGTCAAGAGTACTTACAATTGCAACGTGGTTGATGTATATTTGATACATTTCCACCGTTTGCTATCACCTCTGGATGGGTAAACACATGCTGAACAAGAACTTCCTTTACAGATCTTTTGCCGATCTCAACTTTGAAATCCAACACCTGGCCTTCCATGCTGAGCGGTAAACGTTGATACCACTAAACCTCTTGGGTCTTCTTGGTTGCATGAGGACCCATGAACCTTTGTTTATCCTTTGTCCAAACCATTGGTTGTCTGCACTTATTGAAGCTGGTATTGTAATTGAGGATATGCTACTACTTGGCCTTCTAGGCAAAGTGCCGTTGTTGTTTGTTGGTGTGAGAGACAGTAAACACCTTGAGGCTCTTGGGCGAGAAGACGTGGATGCCATAACTCTCAGAGAAAAGCTTTAGTGGAGGGAGATTCACTTTGAAAGCATTCTAATGGAGGGAAAGTGTTTTAAAATTCCAATATCTTGTGCGGGCTTAATGGTCACCCTCCAGTACGTTAATGACCATGAGAGAATATCAGAAGTGGGACCACACGCAAGCACCTAAAAGCTCGGTAAAAGTAAGGAAATTACTATGCTACAATCCTAGTTTCGTGAAAGTTTTATGCTATTTTCCTATTTTTTGAGTTTTTCCAGGTACTTTTCTACGTAACGTAGCCTTCATGCTCATTGGACGCGCTCTATTTTTCTCTCTCTTCATATGGCCCTCCAAATGACCTCCAAAATTTCCTAATGAGTGAAGCAAGCGTGCATAGAAAGCGGATATGGTGACTTGTGATGAGCCCATGTGCTTTACAGATCATCCTGGAGCTCCACCCTCATAGGTTCAATAGCCTCAATCGAACATTAATCATTCTACTTTTCTCTTCCTCAGTTGGTGGCCTCACAAGACACGATACACGTACACACATAGCCCCTCTTGCCTCTGTCAACTCTTCCATGCACACCACCAACCAATCCTCTTGTTCTCTTCAACCGTCATCCCTTGCTCTTGTGCTGTGGTGAGAAACCATCAGCCTCTCTCTCTCTCTCTCTCTCTCTCTCTCCTCTCTCTCTCTCTCTCTCTCTCTCAGTACAACTACCTATAGAGGCGGACTTTGGCGACGCTCTTTAGTGACTGATGCAATACTTTCTCCTACAACATCTGCTACCGAGCATTCTCAAGCATTGATGATGATGATAATTATTTTAGTCGGATGTTTTTAGGCTTTTAGTTTTAGATTTTTTTTAGTCTTTCACTTTACTTCATTTTTATTTTTTACCTAAACATTGGATTAACTCCACAAGCATTGTATCAGTTTTGTCTCGTCGGTCATTTTGATCTTTTGAAGACGTTTAATATAACACGAATATGTAACCCATGCTATGCTGCGACCAAGAAAAGCATGTCAATTGGACCTCTCTCTCTCTCTCTCTCTCTCTCTCTCTCACACACACACACACACACACACACACACACACACACACACACACACACACACACACACACACACACACACACACACACATGAAGTCATATAGAGGTGTGTGTGTCTGTGTCTACGCATCCACATGTGAGGAGAATGGAACTCTAGTCCTTGGAATCACTCTAGAAAGATAACAACTCATAGGTTTGCCTTCTCTCTCTCTTTATCTCTCTCATATTAGATCTTGAGATCAAGACTCATTGAGCAGATCTTTGCTATCTCTTTCTCCACCTTCTTTTCTTCCTTCCTCTATTATTTTGAGTTGAAGACCTGCTAGGTAGCTCTCTCTCTCTCTCTCTCTCTCTCTCTCTCTCTCTCTCTCTCTCTCTCTCTCATAATGAGCACATGGAATGCTTTTAGCTGACTAGTTGCGACTGACTCATCCTTCACACAACTTCAAATAAATTCAAACTACCCATATCTCCCTACTCATCGACCAATGACAACATACCGGATTTCTACCAGCTTGCTATTGTTACACCATGCTATGAAAACCATGACTTGCCCAAAGATGGGCTTCTCACGACCCTGATCTGTTTGAAGCAAGACATGTTTTGGCTAGTGCCATGCTCCATGGTCACTTTTGGAGGGCTACCAAGTTGCCAAGGAGAGTCTCTCTCTCTCTCTCTCTCTCTCTCTCTCTCTCACACACACACACACACACACACACACACACACACACACACACACACACACACACACACACACACACACACAAATACCAAGTCTTTAGTTCAAGACTTTCTTGCTAGATTTTCAATGTCCATTTGGATTCTTCCTATGCTGTTAAAAATTATGTTCTCTCTCTCTCTCTCTCTCTCTCTCTCTCTCAAACACACACACACACACACACACACGTGTACGCATGCACGCACATACCTTGGAATAGATGTAAAACATCTACATGTTCTTCAAATATATGCATCTCAAGTAGTGAGAGGTAGTGTCTCCCAGAATATAAAACAACACTACTAGCCATAGAAAAAGCCCAAATACATCCAATGCTAGGACGTGTTGTATCGTTGCATCCCCATTAAGGTCTTTTTGTATTCAGCATTATAGGAAAAGAACCCATTTTGACGTTTCACTTCAATTGCATCCCTGATGATGTGAGGATGGGAGAGTACATGGAGAAGAATGTGTCCCTAGGTTTGGACATGCAATTGGGCTCTTGCGTCTCTCTCTCTCTCCCTCTCTCACACACACACACACACACACACACACACACACACACACACACACACACACACACACACACACACACAAGCACAGTCTAGAGTCGGGGCTAGAGCTATTTCCACCTAATCCATTATCTTTTTATCCTCTCATTACCAAGCCCCAACACTTAATGTCTAGAGCAAACCCATGTACACAACACCCATCCACTACTACCAAGTGCTCCCCCACCAGCGAAAAAATCCTTCGTTTAGTGTAATCCCACCTACGAATTTTGAAGATTATCTTGAAATCATTAGAAGAAATATGGACCTTGCATGGGCCTTGTAAGGAATCCTAATTTCTAGGAATTAAGGCTAATGGTGTGTAGGGTTAAGGGGACAAGGGCATTCAAGAAGCTCGTTTTGAGTAGGCTTTTTTAGCCTTTTTTTAGACACATGTAGGACGTGGACCTAGGAGGTCACCTTCTCTCTCTACCTTTTTGAAAGTGAAGGGAGTAAAGAGGTGTGGCCACATCATCAAAAACGTGGATCACTAAGAGCCAAAATTTGATTTTTTTTAAAAAAATTTATTTTTACTTATTTTTGACTGTAAACTCCCCCCCAATATATATCCATATCAAAAAAGTATTTTTGTACCTTTTTTTAAACTTACAATTTTAAACTTACAAGCACTAAAAGTCAATTTTTTTTTAAAAAAAACTCCCCCCCAAAAAAAAACCTTTGTTCTGTCTTCCTCCTCCCTCCTTTCTCCCTCTCCTCTCCCTCCCTGCCCCCTTCTCTCCTCCTCCTCCCCTCTCTCTCCCTCTCCCCCACTGTCCCCTTCTCTCCTCCCATGTTCCTCCCTCTCTCTCCCTGCCCCCTTCTCTCCTCCTTCTCCACTCTCTCTCTCTCTCTCTCTCTCTCTCTCTCTCTCTCTCTCTCTCTCTCTCTCTCCCCCACTACCCCCTTGTCTCCTCCCATGTTCCTCTCTCTCCCTCCCCCCTCTGTCTTTTCATCCTTTACTTCCTCACGCAACAACTACCATGGTGCTCAAGGACATCACAAATCGTATGCATACATATTTGCTTGTTCGCAACGTTTGCACCAAAGGCCGCACGTGAGGGTGAGCAGAGGTCATCCCAGGAACATGGTACCATCGGTGCGATGAATATTGATGTTTCTTCAATATCTTGCCAATACCATCACATATTTGAATAAAACACCCCTTTATGCAAGGTAACAATTTACTTCTTACTTTTGATTGTGTTTTTCTTATCATAGACTTTGAAGTCTAAGGTGTTGCCTCTACTTGTTTTGAGTGCTTGGCACAAAGGTTGCTTTTATGCACAAATAGTGAAAGGTTGCAGGTTAGAGAGGCCAAGTGTCACCACTTTTCCTCTAAAACAGTCTTCTTTGTTACATCTTGCAGGTAGGTGCTTCAAATCTATGCTTATTAGGGATGGTAATCTCATCCTAATGTATATTTTAGGATTGTTTATTTCTAGTTAAATAGAAATACTTGCAAATTTGTACAACATATACTTAACAAGTGTCTTTATTATACAGCTTGAATTCATACATGTTTTTGTTACAAGGTGACCTCTTGCTATGCTAGTTGAGTGGTGTTGTTTGCAAGAATGGCTCAAGGAACTGGCATAATATGAAGCTTTTACGGTGGCACAAAGCTCTCCTTAGTGGCAATGTGGTTCCCACTACACCAAAAATCATTATGCTAACATGGAGAGATCCCTAGTAGGACAATGCAAAAACTTTTCATCAGCAACAACACACCCTTTCCTAACATGAGGGCACTCCTACCAAATATATTTTTATGTGATAGGTCACCCCATGAGCATACCATGTCATGGAATGGATGTAAGAACTATGACCGCACTACTCTTTGGAAGTTGTTCACAGATTATCAAAGGTTAATGAGAAGAAATTTGGACTTTTTGTTTGTTATGTGTAAAGGCACTCTAGGTCTACCATATTTTAGATTGTTTGATAAGTTAAATAAGATTTGTAGTCATTTAAAGTGTAAGGTTGTTTTTGTTTGGTAAGATTGTACATGAGAAAGACATGATAAAGTATAAGATCTTGACGGAATAAACCTCGATTTGTGCAGCCTAATTCAATGGTTAGTTTTTTTTAAAAAATATATATATATATATATATATTTTTAAAGGCTGTTTTCAAGAGCTTCTAGTGTTCAATTGGCTCCGAATCTGTCTGGGCTTGTTTCACATAAATTTGTTCATCTTGTTGCGCTCTTCGACCATCTTGTGATGCAAAAAAATCATATCCTACTCGGATTCTCCAAAAATCAACGTGCAAGTTGGCAATTTCTTTAAAAATGATGTAAAACAGACATTTCTTACTTTTTCCTTAATCTACGGGCTCAAACGAGCATTAAAACCATGGAATCTGAAAATACTCAAAGAGCCAATGTTTTTAATTGTGTTAAGGATTGCATTTCCTACATACAAAACTTTCTCAAAATCTCACCCTAACACCTTCAAAAGTGGTTTCCAAGGAGTGCCCTCGATCAAAAATTGAAACTGAAGGAAAACAATCAGAATGAACTCCTACACTGTGTACAAACTTTAAGATAACCAAAATTTCCTTTAAAAAAAAGTTATTGCTAAAAATTTGAAAATAGACTACCCTTGGACTTCCCACAACAATAGAAAAACAAAAAACTAACTACTTGAATCATGGCCACGTATTAAAAAAAGCCTATACTTGTCATTTTAGGGCCCCAGGGACCCTCAACATGAGGGGCCACAAGGGCGCGCAAACTGGCCATCCAAAAATTTTGGATGGCCAGTTTGCACGCCCTTGTGGCCCCTCATGTTGAGGTCCCTGGGGCCCTAAAATGACAAGTATAGGCTTTTTTTTATGCATGGCCATGAGATAGAACTGGGCAGTTTATGGTGTTCATAGCAAGCCCCCCCCCCCCCCCCCCCCACAAATGGCAGATACCTAAACCTTGTATCATGCTTATCAACCATTTTTTACTTCCTTGTGTCCATCCCCTGTTCTTGTAAATATCTTGGCCCCTATTTGTCCCTGGATGGCCATTCTGCGCGCCGTTGTGGTCCCTCTTGTTGTGGGTCCCTGGGGCTTCAAAATGACAAATAGGGGCTTTGTTTTAATGTATGGCCATGAGATAGAGGTGTAGTGTTTGATGTCCGGAGTATTCACTATGTAAAATTTTCCTATATCATGTGCGTTCACCACAATGGATTGAAAGTAGCCCTTATAGGCCTTACCTACACATGTTTCTATAACTTTACAAGAATATAAATTCCCTTCTATTGAACACGTGTTATGTTACATATACTTTAGTGAACTCCCAAGGTCGAACGCCTCACAAATTTTGTGCACTCAGAACATTTAGCACTAGAAATCAACCAAACAAGGAGCCAATGTTTACTTCCTTCTGTTCACCTAGTGTTCTTGGGAATGTTTTGGTTAAGCCATTTCTTTGGTATTTGAAACCACATGTGACTCCTATTGTTTGTTGGGGTATAAAGCCCAATGTGGTCGCCCAGGTAAGTGGGCGGGCCGCCAGGTATGTACACATATTCTTTTGTAAAAACCTAATAAGAACTCACTATGCTCTACACATTACAGTAGAGCGAGTTCACCATATCGTCGTGGTCTTCTTCTCGCACTCTCTCTCGCGTCGCACTTCCGCTCGTACTCCTTCAACTGGTATCAGAGCTCAGATCGAGGCTCGGGGCAGCACTGTAGGAGGCTAGAGTCACCAACTCAGATTGGAGTGAAATTCGACAGGCGAAGACACAGCCCCAAATCTCGTGGGTAAGGCCGAAGGGCTCGGTGTTGTCAGAATTTCATTCTAAGGTCATCTAAGCCACCGTTCGGCTTCGACAAAGGTCTGCGCAAGCCATTTTCGACTACGTGGTCTCGACGGGTGCAGATCCGACTCTGCAAATTTGGGGTTTTCGGCCTACGACTGCAGGTGCTGAGGATATCGACACTCCCAGAGTGTTGATTTGTGGCTGTCTACACATCGAAGGACGGCTCACAGTTCTTGGAGGCGTGTCACATACGACACGGGCGTATCTACACACAGACTGTAGGCGACATCCACTAGTTCATCAGGTAGCTTGTGTTTGCTGCTTGATATTTCAGATTTCATCCTGACATTGCAGGTACTTCCACATGGGATGTATTGTCAGAGATGATGTATGTTTGTTGAGGTTTTGCTTGCTGTGAGTCACGCAGCAAACAACCGCCGCAGCGGTTACATCATACAGTGGGAAATTTGTGGATGTATGACTTTGTGGGAAGTCTATGTACTGTCAGATTTACTGCAGCCTTTGTTGAGGGTCGAGTGAGGTTTTATTGAGCTGGGGGATTCTCGAATGTTGAGATCCTTTCGGTGATACAGGTCGTGGAGCGATCCCTCGAGCACCCTTAGATAGGCAGCTAGGATGTATTGACTGTGAGTTAGACAGTTGGGATTGCATCTTTGCTTTACTGCCGTTGAGGCATTGTCACAGTCTATGCTTACAGGACAGTGACAGGACAGTGAGAGACAGTACAGGTGCAGGACAGGTTTACCCGCAGCTTACAGTGTCAGAGAGACAGTGTTTTTTGAGCTGTTTTTTGGTCTGTTTTTAGTACACCAGAGCCATTTTACAAAGGAGACTCTGCCAAAATTTTTGCAGAATCTGAAGCTTTCTTGGTTCATTTGACAGGTTGATATTGGTTCAGAGGTCAGTTTACAGGGGAAACTCTGCCGAATTTTTCCCAGGAAAGTAAACTACTGTGAAGCGTAGCTATGGCTGGATCACAGGACACTGCTCTTTACAATATCAAGAAGCTGGATGGAACCAATTTCCCATTGTGGAAGAAGCAGATTTGGCACGTGTTGGTACAAAAGAAGCAGATAAAACCTATAAAGCTCAAGGGGATAAAACCAGAAGATATGGACGAAGATGAATGGAGCGAAATGGATGAATTGGCACTTTCTACCATTATGCTGACTTTGGCAGAAAGCGTTTACCTCAATGTAGCAGACGAGATGTCGGCTTATCAAGCATGGTTAAAGCTGAGTGATCTTTATGAGAAGCAGAGTGCAGCTTCACAGGTATACTGGCTTAAGAAGCTTGTTGACTTGAAGATGAAAGAAGGGACACCTATGTCCAATCATCTGAATGAATTCAACACAATCTATAGTCAGTTGTCAGCTCAAGGTGTCAAGTTTGATGAACCTGTTAGAGCTATGTTCCTGTTGATCACATTGCCGGAAAGTTGGGACACTTTTCACACAGCTTTGAGTAATTCTGCACCTCCAGATGGTTTGAACATAGCAGGTGTAGAAGGAAGTCTGCTTACTGAAGAAACCAATAGAAAGACAATGGACAAAGGCAAAGGAACAGCCTTAGTTGTCAGGGGAAGGACCAAAGAAAAGTACAAAGGTGGAAAGAGGAATCAGTCTCGTAGCAAGTCCCGCAGTGCTAAAGGCAAGAGTGACATAGAATGCTACCATTGTGGCAAGAAGGGTCACATGAAAAGAGACTGCAGAGAATGGAAAGCAGAAAAAGGCAAAGAGAAAGCTGAAGACCATGGTGAGAAGAACAAGTCCTCAGTGAAGATTCAAGAAATAAATGTGACAAACACTGTTGCAGAGGATGACAGTCTAGTGTCAGGAGACATCTACTTCTTGAAGAATACAATGGACTCAGCTCTTCTTACAGCATTGATGGAAATGCACTGAGTGACTGGATTATAGACTCAGGGGCATCACTTCATGTGTCTCCAAACAAGGAGTGGTTTACTACTTATGTGACCACTAAAGATCATGTTCAGCTAGGAAATGGGCAGACATGTGAGATCTTAGGTGTTGGAGATCTTCAATTGAAGTTTCAGAATGGCTCTTCTTTCACGCTGAAGAATGTGAGACATGTTCCCGCAATTACAAAGAGCTTGATCAGCACAGGTTTACTTGATGATGTTGGCTATGTCACCGTTTTTGGACAGAACATGTGGAAGATATCCAAGGGCTCTATGACAGTAGCACATGGAGTAAAGTCTGGAGGACTTTACATGATTTATGTATCAAATGTCTCTAAAAATGTAATCAATGTAACCGAGCAGCCGAACGTTTCTTGTGGCATAGCCGGTTAGGACATATGTCCAAGAAGGGAATGGAAATCTTGTCTCGTTCTGGTTATTTGCCTGGCTTTTCATTTAATGATTTTGAATTCTGTGAGCATTGTCTGTATGGTAAGCAAACACAACAGCCACATAAGCATAGAAGCAGTAGAAGAGATACACAGTTGGCACTTGTTCATAGTGATTTGTGTGGACCTATGCCTAACCTATCTCTAGGGGGAGCTTCTTACTTTATGACATTTATAGATGATTACTCGAGGAAAGTATGGGTTTACTTTCTCAAGCACAAGGATGAAGCGTTTAGTGTTTTCAAAATGTTTGTGACACTTGTGGAGAATCAGAGTGGCAAGAAGCTTAAATGATTACGCACTGACAATGGTGGAGAGTATGTTTCAAAGGCCTTTCATGACTTTTGTGAGTCAAAAGGTATAAAACGTGAACTTACTGCTCCTTACAATCCTCCTCAAAATGGTGTTGCTGAGAGGATGAATAGGACCATACAAGAGAAGGTCAGAAGTATGTTGTCTAATGCACAGCTGCCAAATGGGTTTTGGGCTGAAGCTGTATCAAAAGCTGTTCATCTTGTAAATAGATCTCCTAGCAAGGTTTTACAGAAGGATTCAGTGCCAGAGATGGTATGCTCAGGCAAAATGCCCTCATATAAGCATCTCAGAGTCTTTGGCTGTGAGGCATATACTCACGTTCCAAAGGAATTTAGGAACAAACTTGAGCCAAAGAGTAGAAAGTGCATCTTTCTAGGCTATGATAATTCTGGTGAGATGGGGTACAGACTTTGGGATCCCGAATCCAGAAAGGTTGTCCGCAGCAATTATGTTCACTTTAATGAATCCAAATATCATTCTAAACCAGAGAGGGTTGAGGAGATTAGAAGAGTTGTCTTCCAAGAAGATGGACCTGCACGTGCAAGACAAAATGTCAAGGCTCAAGAGGAGCAAGGACAGGATAGAGTGGAACCACAGGTTGTGGCTGAGCCTGAGCCACCTATTGTGCGTAGATCTGGACGTGTCACGCGACCTCCTGATAGGTTTGTTCCATCTATGAATTATGTCATGTTGACTGATTGCAATGAGCCTTCATGTTACAAGGAAGCAGTGCAAATGAAGGACTCCGGGAATTGGCAATTGGCCATGCAGTCAGAGATGACAGCTCTGCATAAAAACCAGACATGGAAGCTAGTTAAATTACCACGGGGCAAAAAGGCTCTACCCTGTAAATGGGTTTACAGGTATAAGATCACCGCTCATGATAGTCGGCCAAAGTACAAAGCAAGGCTTGTTGCCAAGGGCTTTAAGCAAGAACAAGGCATTGACTTTGATGAAGTCTTCTCTCCGGTGGTCAAGATGACTACATTGAGATGCTTTCTTGCATTGGTTGCCATATTAGATTTGGTGTTGCACCAAATGGATGTCAAGACAGCGTTCTTGCATGGTGATTTAGATGTGGAAATTTACATGCAGCAGCCAAAAGGGTTTGTTGAGAAAGGCAAGGAAGATTGGGTATGCCAGTTGTTAAAGAGTCTTTATGGCTTAAAACAATCACCGAGGGCATGGTACCATAAATTCCACAAGTTTATGCTTTCTCAAGGCTACAAACGTAGTGAGTTCGATCACTGTCTATATACAAAGAAGGCTAAGGATGGCAGTTGGATGATCCTTATTTTGTATGTGGATGACATGTTGATTGCTGGCAAGCACTTGGAAGAGATTTCAGCTTTGAAGTCAAAGATGGCAAAATCGTTTGACATGAAAGACATGGGTGAGGCAAGTCATATACTTGGTATACGCATTGAGAGAGACAGATCAAAGAAGTTGATTTGGTTATCTCAAACAGAGTATATTGACAAGGTTTTGCAACGTTTCAATATGGAGAAGGGAAAGGCATTGAGTGTTCCATTGCCACCATATGTGAAACTTAGCAAACAAGATTGTCCTGTTTCTGAGGAAGAACAGGCTGAAATGGATAAGATTCCATATGCGTCTGCAGTGGGTAGTTTGATGTATGCAATGATTGCTACTCGCCCAGACATTGCATTTGCAGTGGGAGTAGTAAGTCGATACATGTCAAACCCAGGCAAGAAACATTGGGAGGCAGTGAAAGGAATATTGAGATACCTGAAAGCTACAAAGAGTATGCGTATATGCTATGGGAGTCAGGAGCTAAGTGTAAAGGGTTTTACAGACTCAGATTATGTAGGTGACTTAGACAACCGAAGGTCTACGTCAGGGTATGTCTTTACATTGGCTGGTGGAGCAGTATCATGGCGTTCTAGATTACAAGATTGTGTTACTCAATCTACTACAGAGGCTGAATATGTTGCATCATCAAAGGAATGCAAAGAATCAATTTGGCTTAATCGACTAGTAACAGATTTGGGAATCAAAGAAGAGATGCCTGTGTTATATTGTGATAGTCAAAGTGCTATACAATTGGCTCGCAATCCAGTTTATCACTCAAAGACAAAGCATGTGGATGTGAAGTATCATTTCATCAGGGAAATGCTCGAGGATAAGCAACTTCAGCTTGTCAAAGTTCACACCACAGAAAATCCTGCTGATCTACTTACAAAAGGACTTCCCTCAGAGAGCTTTGCGCATTTTCGCAAGCAGCTAGGTGTAGGATAGTACATCACTTCTGTACATCTCTTGTATATTAGCTTGTATAGTAGCTTCTCTCACACTTAAAGTACCACATTGGACTTTAAGTGGGAGGTTGTTGGGGTATAAAGCCCAATGTGGTCGCCCAGGTAAGTGGGCGGGCCGCCAGGTATGTACACATATTCTTTTGTAAAAACCTAATAAGAACTCACTATGCTCTACACATTACAGTAGAGCGAGTTCACCATATCGTCGTGCTCTTCTTCTCGCACTCTCTCTCGCGTCGCACTTCTGCTTGTACTCCTTCATTGTTATAGTATCCAACCAAAGGTTTCTTCATTAGCAATTATATAGGTTCGAGTGATACATATCTTCTATGTTAACAATGCATGTATCTATAATTTATGTTTACACTTTCTCTATCCAAATGAGCTACATAGTAAAAATCAAATCCGCAATTCAACAATTAAGTTCACAAGGTGATAGCTATTGGTATGATCTTTAGCAATACCAAATAAATAGCTACCAATAGGGAATGAATAGGGATATTTAAGAAGGTTTGATACCAAAAACTTGTCAACACTACTCAAAAAGGTGGAAACTCAAAGGCTTTATAATATATATGATGAAACAAGAATCAATAATAAGTCACCCCTATATATCTACACCTCCATCTCAAGTTGTCATTTCTCTAAGTCAAGCTTGGCATAGGCATAGTATGGAAACAATAACATTTTGGAAAGAAAGAATTTAGCTTTCTCAACTTTTGAAATGTTGCTATTGATATATATTCAACATCCCCAAACTAGGACATCTTGACAAAGGTTATGATCCACTTTAATAAGAATAATCATTAGTGATTAAACTTTCAAATCAAAATATTGCATGAATTTCTTCACGGTGGAATGATTAAGACTTGAGGCTCCAAACATCTTATAAGCAAATCATAACATCCATAAAAATCAACAATATTTCTCAAATCTGTATGAAACTCTAGTAATCTAAATTAAATACTCTCACTCAGTGCGACACCATTTAACAAAAAGAAATATTTATATTGCATTCATAGAGGAATCCAGCCTCATAAAAATAATTACAAACAGAGACAATGTTGTTGCTGTTTGGCTTCTCTTACAAGTATTTGTCTTCCTCATCTAGAGATTCATATACACGAGTATTTGTGTGTCTATGACACTAGGGAAAATAGTAGTACTATAGGGATGTCTTTTCTAAGAGCTCCTAGAGAGTACCTATTGGTTTAAGATTCTACAAAAATCCTACTATTCTTATCAAAATCACTTAACATGGTAGTAAAAGGTTCCTTACGGAACAAAAATAGGGTGATTTCCATCTCTGCACATGGTTGCTTGCTCATGTCCTCTCAAAACAAGTTGGCTCTGTAAGTAAACAACAGATTATGTGAGCACAAAGTTATAAAGTACAAAATGATATCATTCTGATAATCTAATGACAACTATACAAAGAATAAATTATAAGAAAAATCTTTGATGACTCTCCATAGATAACACAACTTACTTACATTGTGAGACTCAATCACATGCTACAAAACTATAGATGGCGCACCACATCCATCAACAAAATAGCACCACCCAATGTTATGAGTTGTGAAGCCTAAACATTGAAAGCCATAAAGAGGTTAATTCCCTCCAGCATGATAAACTTAAAGATGGAGATGATCTTAAGCTCTGAATGTAAGCTACAAGGGTAGTTTTCTCACCATTCTATCTTTATGTTGGAGATGAATCCTTGCAATGCCCATGCACTATTCACACCTCCGGTTCTTGTGGTATGCAAGTCATGTGAGTTGATACTTTTTCCACCTTCGGGAGTAGAGGTTTCCATGTAGTGCGAGTGAATGAAAGTAGAAGGAGTAGAATCTTGTTTCATGTTGTAATGGAGGTGAGAGAAGGGAGAGGAGCTAGCTTGGTGTGGAACTATGTGGTGGACAAGGGGAAGCTGAGATGGGGGAGAAGCTTGCTTGGTGCTACAATGGAGATGGGAGAAAGCTTGTAGAGAGATAATGCTGGACTATAGGGGGTGCATGTGGTTGTTGCAGCCATGGAGAGCTTGGAAAAGGGTTTGTAGAGAGAGAAAATCACTTTTTACCTATAGAATAGGTTTGAAAAGACTTTGGAGGGTGAAAAATGATGTTTTGAAAATTTTTGGAAATTTTTAGTGCACGTTTTTGACTTTTTGAGGTCAAAAATACTTTTTTGACCATGAAATAAGTTAGGGGACCTTTTAAGGAGGGAAAACTTGAAATTTGAAATTTTTTGAAAATTTTTAAATCCGGGCCAAAAAGTGGGGGAAAAGAGGTCAAAGTGGTCCCCCTCCCCCCTTCCCCACTCCCCCTTTCCCCTAGCCACCTCCCTTACCTTCTCACTAGGTAAGAGGCCATTAAGAGGTGTAAGGCTACCTTGTCCCCCTACTTTTTTGAGGGTATAGAGTGTGTCCACACCCCTCTTCCTATTGGGTGGCCTCGAATTAACCTTAATCCCAAAGGGCCCCTAGAGGGTTCATATTTTTCCTAATGTTCTAGATTTGAAGGTGAGGAAACTTACATAGTGTAGAAATTGATTGTAAAAGCCATCAAATATAATAAAGTTGCCCCTAAAATTTCTCATATATAAGTTTTATAAGTTTTTGAGAGAAGCATTCTGCCTCAATTCGATTTAGTTTAACCCCCCTTACAAGAATTTGAGATTTGCCTCAAGAATTTTTATTTTCCTTTAAGCGCTCAAAAAAACCTAGATTTAAAGAAATCCCACTTATGAATTTTGAGATTCACCTTTAAATTCCAAGTCAATTCCATTCAAAGGTGAGATCACTCATCAAGCTCAAAGAAATCTAGCATAAAAACCTTTAAAAATAGCCGAGTGTTGCAAGAATTGCCTCCGATTGTCCGCCTTTTCCATCTCTTGAGGTTCGCTCCAACCTTGGGCTTGCCTGCTTTCTACCTTGGATTAGTCGGATCAAAATTTTCCAATTACGTCAATTCCCATTTTTGTCGATTCTCGATTCTATAGATGTCGCTTTGTTGATTGCTAATTGTAAGACCAATCCTTATTCTCCCTCCGCTCTCTCTCTAGTGCCAGTGTGAGAACCCTCTTAGCCTTCCCCCCCCCCCCCCTCTCTCTCTCTCTCTCTCACACACACACACACACACACACACACACACTCGCATAGGTTGTAGCGGATGGCACTCTCTCTTACTCACTCACACATGTCCTCTCTCTCTCTCTCTGTCACACACACACACACACACACACAACATGAACATGTGTATGCAACTATTGACCTTCAAGCGTAGTGATTGAAGATCACTTACGTCATGGAAGATTTATGCAAGCCTCCAAAGAGAGGTTTATTGGGTGACATAAAGGGAAGTTCTTTATAGCCTTCAAATGAAAAGTGAACCCACTCTGCAAATAGATTTTAAAAGTAAAAGTAGTTGTCAGTGTTGAAATTTGAGGGCTCGAGTGAAACTCCATGGCCTTCTTATAAATATGAAAAAGATAGTACTAAGTTCTTTTGAATTTACATTGGCACGACTGGAAAGCCTTTTCATTTTCTACCATCTCAGTACTTACCCTTCACTTTTGGGTTTAAAATTAAATTTTTAAAAAGGTTCTTGTTAGTAGCAGGCTAACACGGATATCATTTTTCGAAGCTTCCATATAAAAACACTTATTATTTTTTATAAATCGAGAATATTGTAAAGCCTATTTTTTGGATAAACCTTGTAATTGATGAGCCAGGGCTACAAGCTTCCAGATTGTATCAACCTGTCATTGCCTATCTTTAGTTAGAGCTCTCAGGTTATTAGTTTTGACCACTAAAAACCTTGGCTAAGGTATAAAAGCCAATTTTTATAAGTTATTAAGAAGTTTTGTCGGGATAATGAAATACACAGCGTGAGCTAACAACGCTCACTTCTCTCCTTCTCGTGCTTCCTACTCCCTCCCCGATTGTCACATTACAGTCGCGTTTGTCGCATTGCAACCGCATGTAAGAGCTCTATGCATTGACATAAACACATCACAATATTTCGTAGATTTTGACATCGCCGACCCGTGGCCTAATTTCATCATAAGTAGGAATTTACACTTCAAAATAAAAAACTACGCATAGGCGGGATATTGGGGTATCATTGCTAAGCATTTAGGTGCATTCTGGGTCGAAAACGACTAGGTCAAGAATCGACTGCTGTTAATAATCACGATTTTGAAACTTGACCTAAAGTGGGGTTTGAGACCATAAGCATGTGTGCTTAGGTCTTATAAACTTTTCCTAAAAGTTTCGTTACGTTTGATGCTGTAACGGATGTGATTTGTTTGTTGATGAGCGATTGGCTTTTGGTGATTTCAGTCACTTGAGTGTAGCTTGAGTTAGATGCGGATTGTTAGTTGTTTTCCAAGAGATTGACAACCTCTTGTAGCCTCTATGCACTAGTCGAGTCAGCTTCATCCCATGGATTGACAATTTAATCATGGTTCTCGCTAAAACTGCAATAAGATAGGATAGTGAGGTTAGACACGCATCCCACATTTGGCGCTGCTATCAGGGATCAAAGAGACCTAAACTAGAAAAAACATGAGTGTCTTGTGAAGTTATCCTTTAACTTCCTCTAGGATCTCCTAGAGTTAAAAACTTTCTTTTAGAAACCCCATAGCCTAAGATTGTCGTCTTTTGCTGTGTAGAGGTAACTTGGAAGTAATTGTACTTGTCGAGTGTCTTTAGGATTGTAGAACTAGATTAGGATTTTGAGGATGATTGATAGACGAGAACAAGTCTAAAGATCAATGCTCAGGAAACCATAAAAAATAAGAAAATGAGTGTTTGTGGACACTTTCCACAACCTCATTGCATAAGAACCTATGAGTAGGGTAAGTAGGATCCAAGGTGGATTTCAGAACATTGCTCTTTCCATAACCCCATTGCATAAGAACCTAGGAGGAGGGTAACTAGGATTCGAGGTGGATTTCAGAACATTGCTCTCCTCGAAAGAATCATTGTGAGTTGTATTTGAAGTTGCAGAATTTTAGGTCTGCTGCTAAAAATAGTACAACAAGACTCCAAACCACTCAATCCGACTGAAGAGTAAGTTTAAAAGTTGTCTGAACCAGTGGGTAAGCTCAAGAACATTTTGAGATAAAAATTTTAAGAGTTGGCCAAAACTCAGATTATTTACCTTTTCTTGATATTTTAGGCCAAATTAAGTTTTGACTTGATTCATAGGATTAAAATAACTCATAAAAGGACTATCCTTGAAAAAAGTGCAAAAATTGGTTTATTTCAAACCTGAAGCTAATATTTGTGATTATTAACTTCCAGCTCAGATTTGACCAAGGTTCATACCATTGACTCATTGCATGTGTACAAACAACTTTTGTAAAGGCACAAAAGATTTGGATCAGCAAACTTGCAAAAAACTGGGTAAAAACTAAAGTTTGTACTGACTTTTTGAAACTTGAGTGTAAATTGGGAAAAAATTTGTCCAAACTTGATGAAATTTGATTCATAGGCTTACATTGATGTGATAAACATGTGTATATGCTCAGTTGACCAAAAAGATACAAAAAGTTGCCAATTGTAAATAATCGTGATTATTTATATCTACCCCATTTTTCAACTTTTTTGACCAAGTTGGCATACCACTAGCTTTACCATGTTGTAATGAGCCCACAAACCAAATTTGGTAAGATTTGGAAAATTGGATTGAAAATTGTGACCAAATTTGCAAAGTTAGTCTACGGACAGAAAACTGATGACCATTTGACCAAAAATTATCCAAACTCGATGAAACTTGGCTAGAGACCTTAATTTGAGGTGCTTAATAGATCTGTGTCAAGGTTGGGACAAAAATTTGTAAAAATATAGCTAGAGTAAATAATCATGATTATTTACATCTCCTTCAAAAATTGATAATTTTGCAAATTTGAGTATACCACAAGGTCAAGCATATCAAGCAGACCACACAAATCATTTTGGTGAAATTTGGATCACAAAAGTAAGACTTAGACTAGATTCTTGAAATCAGAGTCTGCGAACACAAAACAATTGATAAACTTGAATAGATTTTGTCCAAACTTGTTGAAACTTGTCCAGAGAATTTAACAGGTTGTATACTTGGTAAACCAAGCCAAAAATTGTAAAAAACTGGCAAAAGTAAATAATCGTGATTATTTACTACTGCTACACAGGGACACTAGTTTTGACTTTTGAACTTGTACAGTGTTAGACCAACATAATACAAAGCCACCAGGCAATTTTGGGTTCAGTGGAATCCAAATCGATACATGTTCACTCAGTTTTTGAGTTGCAGATTAATCCTTTGATTTTTGCCAAAGTCTAGTTGAAATCTCAACTGCTGACTAAATTAGCTTGATTTGCAGTAACACACATAGACGTATCACAACAGCTAGCAAAAATTGCACTGTCTTTATAGAAGAATAGCTAACTTGATCAAATTTTTACAGAAATCAGGTTGCAGACAAGGAATTGGTATCTTGATAGAAGTTACAATCAAGTCCAGTGGAAATTGACGAGAAGTCAATCCAAAAGGTAAGTACTTTATCCAGGGCTTAGCAAGTCTTTAGAACCTTAGATCTGGTCGTAAACTAGGAAATCATGGCATATTTGGAGAAACCTCCAGTAGAGTATCCACCGAAGAAAGTGTGAATCAAGGCAATTCCTTGCACACTATCCTTGAAGAAGTCTCAGATACTTTTTCAGATTCAACCTTTGAAATATCTTCCTATTCGACTCACTTAGAGACTAGAACGACAATGCACTACAAGTATATATTCTCATTTTATAAGACTAATCGCCATGGGACTCATATTTACATGGATCCTAATGAAGAGTATGCTATTCGCATTGATGACCATTGTATTGAGTTCGAAGAAGAGATTAGGGCAAACAAACAAGGAAAAATGTACATGGACGAAAAACGAAACTCAGTATTTACAAGTCAAAAACCCTGACGTGATAGAAAAAATGGGGGCTCGAAGTAAACACTATAATTCTAGATATAGTTGCAAAAGAAGGACCACCAACTTTAGAATTTGAGGGATACGATCAAGTAGATTTGCAGCCTTTGAAACGGCTCAGTACTGATAATCCTAGGATCGGAGTCTACTGTTGGGAGGATAGAAACATAAAAGATCTTTTGTGGACTTCGCATGCCAATCAGGACAACTAACGGCCATGAAGATCATCTATATCTTCAAGATCAAGGATAAGGGATCATCATACCTACCAACCTACCTGTTTAGGGATTGTTATAACAACAACTTTGCTATGATGACTCCTAACGAGGTCAAACAAACCAAATATCAAGGGTATTCCATAAGGGATTGGATATTGGGACAAGGACCAAAAAAAATTCCAAGAGATGAACACCGTGGGAGATCATCTAAGATTAATGTTAAGAAACTAAAAACCACCTCATCACGCAGAAAACCAGGTGACACTAAGGCCAGTCCAGGGCTACATGAGTCACTATTTTCAACAGACTGGTTTGAAGGACTCGGAACATGACCAACTGCCAGAAGGCCGGGAGTTGAACCAAATAGACGTGTCAGACCAGCTGATTTTCAGAAATGGGTCAGAAAATACAATGGATCAGGGGATCCATACGACCACTTAGCAAGCTTTAAACAAGTGCTAAGAGTAGAACGCATATTTGATTTCCATACTCAATTCGAGGGGTTTGGAATGACATTAGAAGGAAAAGCATTGACATGGTTCCAAGACATTCCACCGAGGTCAATCATGGACTTGAACATTTTAGCTCAAGGATTTGTAGTTGCTTGTTCCAAAACAGGGATCACACATAATATGGTAGCTCAAATCTACAGCTTTAAACAGAAACATGGTGAGGTGTTTTAGGGATTGTGCAACTCGAATGAAGCAATACATTGCCAGATGGCCAGAGCTAGAGATACCTGCAGAAGAACGACTAGTATCATTGATTCTAGAGGGACTGCTAAACAAAGGACTTCATGCTATACTGTATAGCAAGAAGCATACAACACTAGAAGCATGTGTGTCAGATGCTATTGACTTAGGAGACAATTGTGATGTTTTCAACAAAGAAGATGTCTCTAAGGATAAAAGTGAGAAAACAGCATCCACTAAACCAGCACAAGTGGGAACGACTGCTGCAGCATCGCTTTCAGCCATAGAAGACATGCTCAAAAGTATGAATTACATGATGAACAACATGCAAAAAGAACCTATGAGGGGACCAAGGCAAGGGATACCTCAATAGGGACAACCAATTAAGCCACAAAAATGGTGTATAATGAGGATAAATGGACCAACCATGAGACCAATGAGTGCTACTTCCAACCAAAGTATGATGGGAATGTTCAGTACGTGCCCATGAGGCCACAAGGACAACCCATGTACATATACAATCTTAACATGGCACCAACTCAAAGACCACCGATGGGTATGGAAAGACCTCAACCTATGTTGGATCAAAAAATTTCATATCCAGGACATAATGCAGTGCCTGTAAAGTACATGCATCCGGAAGGAGTCATAGATGAACAAGCACTAGTGCTTGTTACACCCTATGCTGAGCCTAGTCTATCTATAGTAATAGTAGAAGGAGATTGGTATAATTCACATCCACCACCAATGGAAGAACCTGTGACTTATGCTCCACCAGAGCTCGCCCCAATGTATTATGTAGCTAATCAAGGTGTTAGACCTCCTATGGTAAGACCCATGATTAAGCCAAGAACAAGAAACTGCCACAACTGTGGTGCAGATGATCATTGGAAAATGAATGCCCAGAGCCTGACAAGAACCTCAAGCCAATTGAAGCTTATTGCATACAATGTTGCAAAAAGGAAGGACACTTCCTAGAAGATTGTCCTAAAAATCCTTTAAACAAGGGGAAAACGATAGTAAATATAGTCCAAGTGATACCTAGTAGCTCATCTGAGAGTGAACTGATTGTTCCGGTCAAGGTAATCACTAGAGCTTAGGCTAAGAAAAAGAAACATAACTCCTCTGATGATTTAGAGAACACAAAAGCTGCCTCTCAAAAGACCAAAAGAAGCAGAAGCAAAAAGTACGAATTGAGAAAACAGAAGCAATGAGCTGAAATCCAAGAGAAAGCAAAAAAGATATTCCAAGAAAAGCTGAAAGAAACTGAAAGTGAAATCAAAGAAACAACCATAAAATCTAGAGGATCAATTTTGGTTGATAAAATTTTTGAGTGTATTAATGCAGCCTTGGAAGCCTACCAAGCAGGACATAAAGCAAGCCAAAACATGGAAAACAAATGGAAAAATTATTCCTCTCTAGACATGGAAGTAGCTAAGCTTGAAGCTTATCAAAATTTGGTAAGAATCACGCAAGAAATGCTGGAAAAACAAAAATCCAAGCTCGAAAGTATGGCAAAACTTGAGGAGCTTGTGGTAAGAGACACTAAAGAAAAATCCGAAGTGGTGGTAGAACCCCACATTGAACCAAAAGATCCAGAACTTGTAGTGCAGGACAATGAAGATGCCTTAGACGCAATTCCATTCGTAGAGGAAGACTGGCCAAGACACTTATGGAAAAATGTTAGAGAGATCAATGATGGGAGCCTAACTCTAAAGTCAGCTCCTATAGAGGAAGTTTGGTTGGACAACCTACCTCTTGATATTGACATGGATGTACAATCCTTGTACGGGGATTGCGGATCTGAAGCTTCAGGAATGTCTAAACCATTGACCTTGAAAACATTACTCTCTTACTTGGGAGATAATGAAGACGAATCCATAGTGTGTAAGACCACTCAATTAAAAAGAGCAGAACAGACCCTAGAAGTAGACAATATTCATTCAATCATGTTTACACCCATGCAATGCACTCTTACTTTGTGAGAATAGTTAAAATCAGACCATATTTATGGAATGACCTACAGAAAACCCTAGAGAAGGTGGGGATAACGGGGCTCATTGTAAAAAAAGTTGGAAAGATTGAAACATGAAATGGATAGCAAAGAGATTTGATCTGCTCCAATGAACAAAGTCAGAGAATACTATGAAGGGGAAGAAGAAAACACCACCCTTCAAGTGAAATATAATGACATTGAAACCATGGCAATACTGGATAGTGGAGCAGGCATAGCCATAGCCACGAAAGACATATGGGAATCCTGGGGATAACCAACCATTAGACAAACTTGAATGAAATTGCAATTGGTTGATGAACACATTGAAAGATCCTTAGGACTGCTTGAAAAAGTAATAGTTAATTCCTGTGGGATTCAATATCAACACACTTTTGCCATAGTAGAATTTGGAAAGAAACTCTATTACGAAATCATATTGGGAAGACCTTTCATGCGACAGGTACAACTTATCCAAGATTGGGGAAACAACTATCTGTACTTGAAGCAAGTGGGATCTATAACAAGGGTTAATTTAAAAGATCACACTTATAGAGATGTCTTGAAAACACCCATATAAGAGTTTGATTCAGCCTCTTCGACTGAAACTAAGCTTCCTTCTTCGTTAAACAAAGACACTCCTATTTGAATGTGCGGAGCTTCAGAAAATGGGAGCTTAAAAAGAGAAGAATGTACCTTAGAAAGGGATTGCACAAATGAAGCCTTTGTACCTGAACCCTTTCGAGAGCATTTGTTTGAGCCATTTGAGTGGACTCAAATTTTAGCGACAATGGATGTATGTGTGAATACGTCTATGCCTACTCAATTTTGCAATGAAGATGGCTACGATATAATTCCCATCCAAATGATTTCAACCCTTCACATTGAAGATGAAATTGAGGAACCCAAGGACTTGATGAAATCTCAACAAGTCTTTTTAGACCTCTACTATGATGCAACAGATGAGTTAGATGAACACTCAGCTACCTCAGAAGATTCGGGGTCAAAAAAAGAACATGTGAGAGCTAAGCTACTCTTGAAAGGAGGGGAGGAAAAGTTTTTTGACTTTCCTAACTAGAAATCAAGAAGAAAAAATGATATAGACGAAAAAGAGACACCAAAAACGTGAAAACAAGATCTATGCCATCAGTCTCCAGTAGAACACAATTCCCGATGCAGATAGATGCACATGATTGTGTCAAGGACAAAATCACTGGCATATATACTTCAAACAAAAATCAAGAAAGGTCGTGAACTTGAGACAAACAAGGAAGGATACTCAAGCAAAGCAAAACAAACAGGACAAGGAGCCAACCATGACATGAATCGAGCGAAAAAAGAAATATCAAGAGTTGAAAAAAGCTCTAAAGGAGATATATACAACCGAAATGGAAACCATAGAAGAGGATAGTAAAGATGTAATGAGTATTCCATCCCATTACAAAAAATATACTCTCCAAGATAGAAAAATCATAGTAGAACAACCTGTTATTGAACTACGAAAACAAGGTGAGTCTGTTGAACTAGGGAAAGAACCTAGGCCTGTCTACATTGCAAATGACCTAATAGAAGATGAAAAAGAACTTTTCCTAAGCTTAGCGAATTACATGTCAAGTAACTTGAGCTTTGCCACGTGACTTGGTGAGTTACGTGGCATTTCCAATCAGTAATGCCATTCACCTAGTCACGTGGTGTTACATCTTGTCAATGCCACGTAACTCGGTGAGTTATGTGGCAAAGCTGATGAGTTTTTGGGTCCGCATGCCACGTAGCTCGTTGAGTTACGTGGAAACACTGCATGGACATTATGCATGGAAGGACCACGTCAATCGCCGAGTACGTGGCATTGCTAAGCAGTAACTCGGGGAGTTCTAGTTGTGTACCACGAATCGTAATATCGTGCTTCGGAATCAAGGGAAACTCGACAAGTTAGTCACGTCATGGATGTCACGGTTGGGTGCAGACCGTGGGAAGTGGATATGATCTATCTTGCATACACCCTTGTGGTGGTATAAATACAACCCAAGGAAATGTATCCATACTAGTGGAGGAATGCTTTATAGATGTGGTCCTTCCTTTTCCTACAATGGATAATACTTCCCTCCAAAGCTCACTCTGGAGTGCCATTCGATGGCCAAAGGTTCATATATAGTGAATGACAACTTAATTGGACCAATGCAAAGCCACAATGGTGATGAGGAAAGGATCATATGGATTAAAAATCTACAAATGTAGTATCAATAACAAGGTACAATGGTGATGAGGAAGAGGACCATGATGCATAAGCTATATATATAGTACCAATAAAGAGCCCATAGTTTGAAACATCAATACGAGAATCTTGGAAAAATCAGATGGTCCTTTTAAAGGATGAGACAATGATGCACATTGCCAATGAAGGAACCATTTTATATGTACTTTCAACATGATTATTGGTCTAGAGCGTTAGAATTATCAACACCCCAACGTTACAAAGACCTTGGTCTTGATTGTGTGGGTGTGTCCATTGAAAGAGAAAATGCAAGCAATGAGAATGTGGTTGAAGTGGGTAGCATTATGTTAGTGAAATGGCCTATCAAACCGACAACAATGTTGTATGGGAGCTCATTACAACGCTTTGCTCCCATTGATGGAATGCATAATGTAAAGATGTATCTGTCGATGAACACAATGCTCAATCAAGTCATGAGCGTTAATGCAGTTTAGTAAAGTTTAGTACTCAAGCAAGAGACGATACACTTTCATCAATAGGATTCTAGGTTTTATCTATCAATTGAATCAGTTCAAAGGGTTTCATGTATAGATTGATGTGCAAAAAAATGTTGTTAGTATGTTGTCAGTACGCAGATTGCGATATAGTGTTGAGATTATGGAAATATATTTCGGGAGGATCTCAGAAGAAACAATCAAATTATGTTTATGACGTTCTCTCAATATGCTACTAGAAGGATGAGAAGGTGCGGTACCAATATAAGACAAATGGGACCATTGTTTGTTGTAGGCCATGGTATGAGTTACATGGAATACCAAAAATATTATTTAATCACTACAAGGAAAACTTTGAGAATGGTGCATGTCAATATGTGCATTGAAACACATGTACATTGAGAAGAGGACTTCAACATACTCGCTTAGCAAGAGCATTGCTCAATGAATTTGTGGATAAGGGTGAAATCATGTTCACATGACATGTTTTAAGCTGTCCTAGACAATGCTAATTAGAATAGTTTTGACATATGCTAGCTAGTATAATAATACGAGCTAGATCTCTAAGATCTGTAATGCATGATATATCAATAGAAAGCTCTTGAAACAAGGAATCCAAATGTACAAACTCCAATAGAATTTTGATATTAATTGGAAAACATTTACCGTGCGCTCAAATTTTTTTTAGATGTACTAATTGAATATGCTAACCAGCACAAAAAGCATGTTACGTTAACATTATTTTACCCATAACAACTCTGAGAATATGCCACATAGAAGTATAAGGATATTGGATGGCTCAAGAGAGACACAAATGGTAATTCCATAAGCATACAAACAACTGGATATTTTCAGTGAAATCAACATGACACTTGAAAAAATGAGGTATGAGAAGAAGCTTTCCCAATCTTCTTTTGGTAGAATTTGGAACAAAGAGTACCCACATGTCATCTCAACAAAGACAAGTGAGCTCTCTAAGTGCAATATTTGTAGTTCAATCAATGAAATATTGGAAGCAAAACTTTACCTTGAAGAAAAAACTCTCCTCTTGAGGCAGAGAGAAGTTTACATGGCACAACAAAAAAGTTAAAGGAGCCTATAAATATATATGCATAATTCATGATAAGATGAATCAAAAGAAAAAAATTCCTAGACTGCGGGTTGTTCCCAAGCGTATGGATTCAGGTTACAATTTGCAGGTAGTGCTAATTGACAAGATCACCATGGGCACGGGGAAGTTCATTATGTACACTTTGTTTTGAATGGTTTGTGGCCATTTGATCCAATCCAAACCTTATTGTTGGCTCAATTGTTAATTAAATTCTTAACTTAGAGAGGATGGATATGCATCCATTTGCTGATCTAGTAACAAATGAGCTTCCAAGGATCAATGTTTCACCACTACATAATTTGAACACAAGGGATCCTTTAGACTACCACAACATGAGTGATGGAAAAGAGCCCATTTTTTTAACACTAAAATTGCAAAAGAGCATTTGCGGTCATCATTTTGCAAGTTGCTTCAAAACTTGTTGCTACAACTCGATAATTTTTTAGGAAAAAATAAAAAATGATATTTTATTTGCCTATCACTGCTTGCTGAAAGGGGGGGTTTGAAATCCATCCACGTAGGATTTTTAATGGTTGGATATACACATAAAGACACAGATGCTATGTTTAGAAGGTTTTTTAAGAAGCTGGGATTTAAACAAACCTATAACTTTTGACATTTGATGGATACAGTAAGAACAAGTTCATCTTTGGTTCCATCTCTTTCCCACTAAGTCTCCTAATTTCAAGAAATATTTTGATGGCTACCTTTGTGATGGACATGAAATAGTTGTTGGTCACTCCAAACCACTTCAATTTAGTTCTTTATGCAAGAGAAAACACCAATGACGGATTATAAGGCACATGTAGTTGTTTCCAAATGCAATGAAACTAATCATCTTTGGAAAACAAACAATGAATACCAATGACGCAGTATGTTAAGGCCCATGAGGAAGTGATTATTGGACTAAAGAATTACATAAGGTTTTGACAGAATTTAGGAGGTGGTATAAGTGTGCCAAGGTACTATAGACCCGTGATAGATTACTGGAGTAAGGTTACCAGTGAAGAGATTGGAAAAGAAGTCATATCAAAAGCACTTATATATGAGCATTTTTTGTCAAAAACTCAAGAATATCATTACTTTCAAAGTAGTGTGATGAATTTACAACAAGGGGCAGAAAGGTTCTTAGGCTCGAAAGAGTTGAATGATCATTTTTGTGCACCTCAATGAGATAGACCTAGGGATAATTTGACCCCATGACTAATGTGCAACAGAGTGACTTCGTAACATTGCTACTTCCAAGTGACACAAAAAAATATCTTGTTTGGCTTGCCATGGCTTTGTAAGACATTGGAAAAAAGCCTACATCACCAAAATACAGAGATATCTTGATTGAATATTGGGCACCTTGTGCTAGAAAGAGTGGGTCTGATGCTCCAACTTACACTAGTTGTTGGAAAGATTTTGGGTTATAAACTACAAGGATCCATATGTGTGGAAAAACGTTGATACAATTGTTTGGTCTTAGAGATCAAACAAACAAAGGACATTTTCTAGAAATTAAGATTTCTAAAAGGAGTACTCTAAAAGCCAAAGAAGGTATACCAATGTGTCTCGACTCCTAGCTAAACCTCATTATTGGTCCATGCAAAAAAGAGCTCTGCTATGCTTACCCATTGTAACGATGCAATTTTTTGTATCTTATACTTATATTAAAAAGGCAAGAGTTAGCTGCCACGTGGTAGCATTTCCCTTCCCATTATTACACGGAACGCCAACCGTCATGACAAAGGCTGTGTAGGAGCGCTCCATGCCAGACCTCCTTGCCAGCAGTGCTCCTTGATATGCGGGTACCTATGTTGTTCTCCTCAAATCAAAGCAACTGTTGTTTCCCTCGAATCGAAGCGGTGAAGCGGCCTTGCCAACTCCTCTCTCTCTCTCTCTCTCTCTCTCTCTCTCTCTCTCTCTCTCTCTCTCTCTCTCTCTCTCTCTCTCTCTCTCTCTCTCTCTCTCTCTCTCAGGTCTCCCTCTTCTCGAGTTGCGGGATCTTCTCTCTCTCTCTCTCTTTCTCTGTGTGTGTGTGTGTGTGTGTGTGTGTGTGTGTGTGTGTGTGTGTGTGCGGGGCGGCATGCAATACCTCAGTGCATCAACTCTATATAAATCAGCACCTCAGCCTTGAACAATGGTCGCTACACTTAAATGGCACCTTGCAACATGAGGATACAACGAGCTACATCTACAACTCTATTCTCCTTCTCTACCATCTCGAGCTGAAGAAGCTCCCTGAGCAGCAGTAGTATCTTCTAAGCCGACTACCACCTCTGCAGAACAACAGAACCCGACCGGAGGAGAGATGCGGTTGCCAAGCTTGTTGACCAACTCAACATCCTTTTTGGGACTGGGCAGACCACATCAGCCGCATCGTCGGCACGAGTGTCTTCACGACCACTCATGAGATCTCGCTAAGCTTCCCCTAGAAGTGGCACCCCATAAAGCGATCTTGCAAAGGTGAGCATGGGGTGTTACTTTGACATGTTGGGCATTGTCTAAAGCTGGGGGGAACAGTGAGGGTCTCTGTCGATAATAATTCCTTCAAATTTCAAGGCCAAGGGGTCATATACACCTCATGACCCTCATCCTTCTACCCTGGCATCTGTTCCCACAATATCTTGCCCAGCTCCAGACCCGTGATCCCGCATACGCACGTTGTCTTCAAGGACATGGTGGCGCTATGCTTTGCTTGTAGGAGTGGTTTTCACTCAGTTACTTGGAGCAATCAATCTGTTTTCCGAGTCTCCTTGGCACCATATATGGCTATGGAAGGAACCCTCTCCAACCGGCCACAATGTCCTTCTCTCTACCCTGGCCTCAACCTCCCATGCATGCTCACTTATATGCCATGCAGCTCTTGCAGTAGAAACGAGTACGAATTGCAGTTCTCTCTACCCTGGCCTCAACCTCCCATGCATGCTCACTTATATCCCATGCAGCTCTTGCAACAGAAACGAGTACGAATTGTTGTTCTCTAGGTCACATATGAGAGAGAGAGGCCGCCGGCGGCAGGCCATACTAGGAATTGTGAAACAAGCTAAAGTACTCATTTTATGCTTTTGGACAATGGTCAATGTCAAACTGGAAGTTGGTCAAGGTTTCCAATTTCAAAACTCAAGGTTCAAGATTGTAATTGGAAGTCAAAACGTCAAGATGGCCTCGTCATGTACTTTTTGGAGGGTGCTTAAGGATTTGAATTTTAAAGGGACCTTGAAGAACCCCCATAGACTATCTAAAAGGGTCATCCAGTAGGCAGCCAATAGACTAGATGAATGTGTATTTATCTTTATTGTGGGGGGCAGGGGGCTCTAGGACACCTTGTCCCCCTATAAAGTAATTGAGTCTCGAGGGATAATTGAAAGACCTTTTATAGGGTCAAGGGCTAAAAAAGTACATTTTTCCTGACCGAAGAAAATAAGGGCAAACTTGAAATTCTATCGATTTTTAGGTCAAAATTTAAAGCTTTTACCGATATTTACACTAAAACTTGTGTAAATTTACCGGTTTTCCTCAAGGCAAGCTCAAAATCTAATCGGGATTTGATAATTTTAACCGATTAAAATACATTGTACTCCGGTTTTTTTCTGACAGTGTTAGGGTCTATGGTTAAAGCTAGTCCATATGTCCTTGTTTTGTTTTTTGCTAAACTCACAATGGTGAGTGAATTATATTGAGCAACCGAAAAAATTACAAGGTTTTGTCATGCTCATGTTAAGCCATGACAACATCGAGGAATCATAATACAACGGCTATTAGGGTAGCCACTCCTACCGATGGCCAAGGTTTGCCCCCGTCCCCCCGTCCCAGGTATTCCATCTGCTAATAACAAGGCACAAGTAGTCCTAGACCAATCCTCCGAGTGATGCTTGCGCTCGAGTGCCCATATTAGCACTTTGCTTTCCTGTATAATTTCTAGGAAGTCCATAGGTCCTTTTAAGGTGTACTAGTATGTGACCCGTGCGTTGCTGCGACCAAAGAAACATGGCCACTATTCTCATAGGGCTATCTTTTCCTCCCAGTGGAACACCATCAATACTCAATTCTACATGTATAGTCTGTTGTATTTCTAAAAGTGATGCATGACACAACCTCTTGACAAATTCTAACAAATATGAATATGTAACTGCAAATCATTTTTTAATACCAAGCTTGGGAGCTAGGCTCAAAGAAATTATCTTTTGTGAGTTGTTAGCCCTTGTTCAATAAACTTCTATTAGGTTGGAGAGAGAGAGAGAGAGAGAGAGAGAGAGAGAGAGAGTCCTCCTTTTTGTGTGTCTGGGTCTAGCAATGCTACGAAGCTTGATTATATAGCTTAGATAAGTTAGCATGGTGTGAAATATTTGAAACCTAAGAGAATTCAATGTGATCATAAAACTTTGTTTGAAAATGGATTGGATTCTGTAGAATTGGTTTCAACAATGGAGTGGGTCAATAGAATTGGTTTCAACAATGGGAACACAATTGGATTCAATGTTTTGACTCCACTCTCTTACTTGCTTCTTTCTTGTGAGAGCAAGGCATGGCAATAGTGCACATCATAACCTACTATATAGTAGGAAGGGCGTTTTCCCCTTGGTCTACCTAGGGCTGATAGAAGTGCTACCAAATGCAAAAGTACAAACTGAGTAAGTAAGCAAGTTTTTAAATATGAGTTATGGGCCCTTGGTCTACCTAGGGTTGATAGAAGTGCTACCAAATGCAAAAGTACAAACTGAGTAAGTAAGCAAGTTTTTAAATATGAGTTCCCATAACTGGTACAATGTGTAATCATAAGACTTTTCATGTCTAAGAGTGGAGTTGTGAAAACATTATTAGGGCTCATAGTTTCCAATGTAGCAAGAGAGCTTCAAGTTTCAAAGAGATGAGTTGACTTTCTTTTAATATCCAGAATGTGATTGGCCCTTCCGTCTATGTTTCTCTACAGATGCCACACTTGCTTGCATCTCTATCTATGTTTTGTGCACAAGTATGGTAATAGTGTTCATCAGATCATAACGATGCATAAGTAGGTTAGTACGTGTACACTATTTGTTCATGTACACTTATGCACCATCGGCACCTTCAAATGTTATAGAAATGAAAGCAAAATAAGGTCACCTAATAGTTTATGTGGATGCTCTGGGCCTTCCTCAAAAATTTTAAGCTCCACTATATATAGTATAGAAGTTGTATATGAATGCTCAAAGAAAATCTAGATTTAGTGTTATCCTACGTACAAATTTTGAGATTTACCTAATTGAAGGTGAGAAGAAACCCTGATTTTACCAGAATTCCACATATAAATTTTGAGATTCACATCTAAATCTACCCTCCCACCTCGGATTCCTCATGCTACTTTGGATTCGGTCACGCGCCTTGGGTCCACTCACCTTCTGCCTCGGTTTTGCTTGTGTTCAGTTAAACCTCGGATTTGCTTTCAAATACAAAGCTTCCAATGCTCCTATAGTAGAAGTAGATTGCGCTAAAATTTTTCATATACATGTTTACCAAGTGTCTCAGCAGAAGCATTGTGTATATGAGTGGCTATCAGATTGCTTGAAAGAAAAACACAAGTTTTGTGTATTCTCACATATGAAAATTTGAAATCCACCTCTAAATTCTAGTTTTGAAGATGAGAAAACCTACAAATTTTAGGAAAAAATCATTGATGAAACATAGTAAAATTGCCTTTAATTTTTCAATCAGTCCCTTTTTAAACTTTTTGGAAAAACATTGTATTGTGTGCAAATGCTCAAAGTAAACTTAGGTTTACCTATAAATTTTGAGATCTAGCCATAAATTCTCTTTTTTTTTTTTGCTATACTCACAATTGTGAGTGAGAGAATTTATATTAACGTGACGGGATTGTATTCTTTTAAAACTAATATAGATTTAGCAACAAAATTCTAACTTGAAGGCAAGAAAAAAAACCAAGTTTAACACAAAGCCTAAAGAAATTTAGGGTAAATTTTCTTTGCCTCTTGCCTTTGCCACCTCGGTTTTGCTCGTGCCACTTCAGATTCGTGCATGTTGCCTTGGGTTCGCTCCCCCTTTTTGCCATCTCGAATTTTCTCGTCACATCGGATTCGTGCATGCCGCCTTGGGTTCCCTAGCAAAAACACTTGTCTTTCACATTGATTTTGCTCGTCTGATTTGCTGCAAATTTTCCTATATGTCGGTTTTTAAACTTTTGTGAAAAAAGCATTGTATTGTATGATAATGCTCAAAGTAAACTTAGGTTTAGTGTAATCCTACCAATCAATTTTGAAACTTAGCCATAAATTATACCTCGAAGGCGAGAAAAAAACCCAAGCTTAGTACAAATCCTAGAGAAATTCAGCGTAAAAACCTTCAAATATCATCAAGATTTTTCTCCTCGTTCCGCCTTTGCTACCTCGGATTTGCTTGTTCCACTTTGAATTTGTGCACACACCGACGTGAGTTTGCTTGCCTTTTTTCCACCTATTCCCTCACTTTGGATTCTTCGGATTGGCACACCCCACCTTGGGTTCGCTTGTCTTCCGCTTTGATTTTTCTCGCCTTCAACGCTTTCCTCCACCCCTCGTCTTGGAATCAATCTCTGATTCTCTCTCTCTCTCTCTCTCTCTCTCTCTCTCTCTCTCTCTCTCTCGTAAACACCACTACTGGCTCGAAGGATGAAAATACACCCACACGCGATCCTTCTTGCGTCAATTTTTGTAGAGCTCTCTCTCTCGCTCTCTCTCTCTCTCTCTCTCTCTCTCACACACACACACACATAATAACTCAGAACTTTAGAAGTTGGCACCGGGTAGTGAGTCTCTCTCTCTCTCTCTCTCTCATATATATATATATATATATATATATATATATATATATATATACTTAGGCCCGTCATAATTGAGAGAATTTATGAATTTAAAGGGTGGCACATAGTTTAACTCCTAAAAAAAGAAGGGGATAAAATATATTAGAACAGGTAAAAGACCTGTCAGCTGGGCAATCTCTCTTCTCATTTGGGATGCTAGTGTCACGACTGATTTTTTACGTACATTTTACCCATTTTAAGGTATTTTTTGTTTTCTATGGGAGAAAATGTTAGCCACTCTCTCAAAAATACACTATAATTCCAAGAAAATAATAATTTCTTGGAAATTGGCAAGGGTCCCCTTGGTGAGTAGGAGTCTCTATGAACTTTATGGAACAATCTCTCTCTCTCTCTCTCTCTCTCTCTCTCTCTCTCATGACGAATGACATGTGTAACAACCCCATCATTTGCATGCATGTCCCCAAAGCGATACAGAATGAAGTCAACTCACAAACAGACCAACCTTCTCCTTTATTTCTAGGGATAGATGTTTGACATTAGTTAGTGTATATATACATATGTGTGTGTGTGAAAATTTATAGATTTTTTAGGGTGGCACATGGTTTAACTCTCAAAAATAAAAAGGATCAAATAACTCTCAACTGATAAATGGCCCGTCAATTGGGAATCTCTCGCCCCATTTGAGATGCCAATGTTAGGGTTTGTTTTTTGTTAGACATTTAACCCATTTTAAGGCATTTTTCTTGTTTTGTGTGGGAAAAAATGTTAGCTACTCTTTTAAAAGTACATGATAATATTAAGAGAATAACAATTTCTTGGAAATCTGAAAGGCAAGGGTGTCTTTGGTGAGTAGGAGTTCTCATGAGCTCAATCGTAAAATATATATATATATATATATATATATATATATATATATATATATATATATATATATATATATATATATATATCTCTCTCTCTCTCTCTCTCTCTCTCTCTCTCTCTCTCTCTCTCATGGCCAATGACACGTAAAATAACGTATAATTTGCATGCATGTCCCCAAAGCGATACAAAATGAAGTCGACTCACAAACAGTCAAACCTTCTTCTTTTTTTTCTAGGGATAGATGTTTGACATTAGTTAGTGTGTGTATATGTGTGTGTGTGTGTGTGTGTGTGTGTGTGTCCATCATAATATAGAAATTTTATAGATTTTTTAGGGTGGCACATGGTTTAACTCTCAAAAATAAAAAGGATTTAATAATTCTGACTTGATAAAAGGCCCGCCAATTGAGAAATATCCCCATTTGAGATGCCAATGTTAGGGTTGTTTTTTTTCAAACATTTTACCCATTTCAATACATTTTTCTTGTTTTATATAGCTACTCTTTTGAAAATACATGATAATATTAAGAAAATAACAATGTCTTAAGGGCAAGGGTGTCCCTAGCTCAATCTTAAAATCTCTCTCTTTCTCTCTCTCTCTCTCTCTTTCAATAATGTAGATAACAACCCCTACCTTTGAATGTGCATGCCCTCAAAGCGAGAGCAACCTAAATTGATGCGTGGACATGCGAACCTTCTCCTTTTTCTCAACCGTTTTTAAAAATAAAAACTTAAAACAAATTTATAAAAGGTATCAATATTGGTTTTGAAAAAAGCCCCTTAATAAAACAAAGACAAAATATATCATTAAAAATCAAATTTTTATTAAATAACAAAATATCCACCAAAATTATGTTTACTTGCTTAGGTGGAGTGAAACTAAATTTATACATTTATTCTATGTATAGTTGAAAGTCTTTGGTCCTTACATTGTGCATTTTCAAAGGCTTTTCATTTTCCTATGCATGTCAAATCGACCAAGAACTTTTGCATTTTACATTATAGATTAGATGTTTGGTCTAAACTTTTGTGAAGTGAACCAATGCATGACAAGTGGATGTCTTCTTCTTGCTTGAAATTTTCAAGCTGCATAAGTATAGTATAGATGGATGGAGGCCTACAAAAGTGCAAAAAGTTATACTCTGTTTTTGTTTGAAGGGCTCTCATCCTAAATTTTTGTGGTGATTGCTACCTTTTAGATGGGAGTTGCCTTGACCCCTTGACCACCCACCACCCCAAAAATAGACAGACCTCTTCAACAGTCTACTTTTTAGATGGGAAGTGCATTGACCACACACCGCCGCAAGATAAACACATCTTTTCAACCTCCTGTTGTAGGTAGCCAAGTTGCCCACCATAATTAAAATAAGAATTCCACTTGCTAACCTTTTTGTATCTATACTAATACATAAAGGGGGAGGGAATTCCGGCTTCCCCCTTGCCACGTGGTGGAACCTGCTCGCTCCCACCCATTCAGGCAGTGTGCCCTGCGCACAGTGAAACAAAGAGAGAGAGAGAGAGAGAGAGAGAGAGAGAGGCGGGCCTGCCGCCAGCGTTACAAAGTGCAATGAATTCAGAGAGTGGGTCATGACCTCGAGATTGGGGGTGGAGTGGTAGCCATGCGAACTATGCAAGGGCGATGCGAGAGAGAGAGAGAGAGAGAGAGAGAGAGAGAGAGAGAGAGAGAGAGAGAGAGAGAGAGAGAGAGAGAGAGAGAGAGATTGATTTTCGTGTCCTTGCTCGGAGGTGATGACTAGACTAGACGACAACTAGAATTGCCGTGGATGGGGCCTGCACAAAGTTTCCTCTCTCTCTCTCTCTCTCTCTCTCTCTCTCTCTCTCTCTCAACCTGCAGCGGAGGTGACTTGGAGAGTACGTCCTACAGGAGACGCAAGTCGTTGCAGGCGTGTAGCTCGCAACTGAGATTAAATATCTCCAAAGATATTAAAAAAAAGTAGATTTCTATAAAGATGCTAAAACTAGAATTTTCGTTGGTTATGTAGGCTTTGGAGACGAATTGTTGCATTATTTTTAGACATGATCGCTTTTTTTTGTGAAATAATTTGTGACAAATTACATGCTAAGCACTGAAAAATGGATCTTAGAAAAACAAATAAAGATTAGAAAATCTTGAACAATCCCATCAAATAAATACAAGGGTATTTTTGGGAATTTTAAAATTTAAGGAATATTTTGGGAATTTCCACAAATTAGAGGGGTACCTTGATAATTTGCCCAAGAAAATGATGGACTCTTATTACTGAGAAGCTATTATTACAATATGGAGAAAGGAATTCGTGATGATATGGTTCACCAAGGGTTATTGAAAGAAAACGGTGTGCTTGGCATTGCCTTGGTCGACATGCATGATTAGGAAGCTCTAGGCTATTTTTAACATATGCGACGAGATGGCATCTCTCCAAATGCAATACGCGATGATATGGTTAGTCAAGGGGTTGATGAAAGAAAACGCTATGATTTGGGGTTTTGGGGGGGGGGGGGGGGGGGGGGGGGGGGGGGGGGGGGATTGCGACCTTTTAGATGGGAGGTGACTTGACCCGTGACCACATCCCACCACCTCAAAAATAGACACACCTTTTCAACAGTCTACTTTTTAGATGGGAAGTGCATTGACCACACACCGCCGCAAGATAAACAGATCTTTTAAACCTCCTGTTATAGGTAGCCAAGTTGCCCACCATAATTAAAATAAGAATTCCACTTGCTAACCTTTTTGTATTTAGGCTTATATCTATATTAATTTGAGAAGGTCAACTACCAGGTGGCAGCATTTCCCACTCTCCAACCTAGGCGCTTAAAGATATCTCCAGTCCAGCCTACATGGAGGCTTGCTCATCGAAGTCCAGCCTACGTGGAGGCTTGCTCATCGATTGCCCTGCTAGTCTATAAGACGATTGCACTACCTTGTGGAGCTTTGCGTTGGGCTGTGGGCAGAGTTACATCAACCTGGCGATTGAGAATCGGGTTGTGGGTTGTTGGGCTACCGCGCGGAGCTTTGCGTCGAGCTGTGGGCAGATTGAGAATCGGGCTGTGGGTTGCGGGCTGCAATACATCGAGTTCAATAATGGTGCAGGTATAAGAAGCCACACCTCAGTTGAGGTTTTTTTCCAAGTGCAAAGCGAAACCAAGCGCAGGTTGTCTTTCCAAGCGCAAGTGTGTGTGTGTGTGTGGAGAGAGAGAGAGAGAGAGAGAGAGAGAGAGAGAGAGAGAGAGAGAGAGAGAGAGAGATTGCTAACTCTGCGTTTCCAATTTTTTTTGCAGGCCACGGGTCAAGCTTTAAGAGCAGTAAGTCAGTGTTTCCAAAAAAAAATTTGACGTGCAGTAAGAGCTCTCTCTCTCTCTCTCTCTCTCTCTCACACACACACACACACACACACACACACACACATATTCAGCACGCCTTTTGCAAGGCAGCATGACTTGCGTGCAATAAGCGCTCTCTCTCTCTCTCTCTCTCTCTCTCACACACACACACACACACACACACACACACACACACACACACACACACACACACACACACACACACACATATTTAGCACGCCTTTTGCAAGGCAGCATGACTTGCGTGCAGTAAGCGCTCTCTCTCTCTCTCTCTCTCACACACACACACACACACACACACACATATTCAGCTGTCATCTACCCTCTGCGACCCTGCGTGCAATGATGTACATGGCGCATGCCCGCCTTTTGCAAGGCAACTTGCATGAATATTTGCTGAGAGGTCTTGCCGACACGTTCTTCACCAGAGATAATTATAGTGTCGAACCGGGCAAAGACAGTCGGGAGTCGGCTCTACATGTTCAAGGTGCTTGCATCACTGCAAGAATGCTGAGAGAGAGAGAGAGAGAGAGAGAGAGAGAGAGAGAGAGAGAGAGAGAGAGAGAGAGAGAGAGAGACCTCTGCAATTGCACACCCTGCGTGCAGTTTCACACCGCATGGAGGAGGAGGCCAAGGTGGTTCTGCCAACATTAATGAGGACGCAAGCGCAAAGCACGACTCTCTCTAATGACAAAATTTGAAGGTTTTTACACAAAAAATTACACTATTTTTTTAAAATTTTTGTAGGTGACGCCTATCTTTTAGGTGACGCCTATTTTTTTTACGGCCAAGGGTCAAGCTCTCCCATAGGCCCTTTAAAGGTGCATGTAGGTGGCCCTCCAAAAAATTCAAAAGCTCCTTAATTATTATCTGTTTTGTTTGAAGGGCCCTCATCCTAATTTTTTGTGGTGACGCCTACCTTTTAGATGAGCGATGTGTGAACTAACCAACTAAATTTTTGTGGTGACGGCTACCTTTTAGATGGGGGATGTGTGAACTAACCAACGCGGGAACCCCCCCCCCCCCCCCCCCCCCCCCAAAAAGCCCCCCCACACACAAAAACCTTCACACCCAAACAAAACAAAAACAAACCTTCAATTGTAGGTAGCCAAGTTTATTCCACCTGCTAACATATTTGAATAACCGTAAGATGGGAGAGCTAAGGCCTTAGGCTTTTCACCAAGCATTTAGAGGGCCATCCAATGGAGAAAAAGGCTCTTCAATGAAAAGCCCCTTAAAGGGCCTATGGGAGGGTTGCAATAAGACCCTCAAAAGGGTGTTTCAAAAATGTGTTCTTTTGTTTTGTTTTTTGGGGGGGGGGGGGGGGGGGGGGGGGGGGGGGGGAAGCGAGTAGTTACGAACCGATGACCACAGTATACGATTCTGAATGTTAAAGGGTGTATGAGGAGGCTCTCTTTACCACGTGCAATTTGGAGGTGTGTGTCTACACGAGGCTCTTCCATAGCCCCTTCAAAAGGAGCGTCTCAATCATGGGACTTCCTTCCTTCTCCACACTTATAATTGTCTGAGCCTATAAAAAGTCTTGACGAATTGCATCCAATCTATATAACATCTTCCTAAAGGCTAAACTAGGGCCGTGGTGTGGGGGGGGGGGGGGGGTTGTTTTATGGCAGCCAAATTAGCAGTAGCGCTCTTGACGTTGTTTGCACACGCCCTACTCTTGATCAGTTGTATGCACCGCAGCTGTGGCGCCACAAGGACAGTAGCTGTGCCAGATTGCTCGGCATCCGACATAGCTGCGCTTCGCCATTTTGCTCACAGCGTCCGCCTCAATACGTCATCAGCGTCGACAGGTCTAGCTGCAGCTGGCTGGACCGATCTCTTCTCCTCATGGATGGATGGCCGTTCACAGTGCTGCTCCTGGAAGGGTGTCACGTGCGACGTTAATGTAAATGGCAACGAAACAGCGCCTCGCGTCTCTCGCCTCCATATCTCCGCAGTTGATCAGCCCGATGCCATGGCTGGCCCTATTCCTGTCTCCCTTTGCCACCTCTCTGCCCTCTCCACCCTCTCTCTCTCAAATAGCTACCTGTCCGGCCCAATCCCTCCTTGCCTCACTTCTCTCCCTCATCTCCACCACCTTGATCTTCACAACAACTCCCTTAATGCTTCGAGCTTCACATTCTCATCTCCCTTTCGCAGCTTGAGGTCATTGGATCTTTCCCAAAATATCCTCTCTCGGCTCAACTTAAACTCCACCTTGCTTACCTTCCTGCCTACAGCCAAGCTCACGTCCCTCGACCTCTCTAGAAACCGCTTGTCTGGTCGCCTTCCGCCTGCTCTTTGCTCTTTCCACCGCCTTTCTGAGCTTAGTTTCAATTATAATACTCTATCTGGATCAATACCAGAGTGCTTCTTCAATCTCACGGCTCTGCAGCTCCTCCACCTCGCTTATAATCATCTTTCCGGACCACTCCCGCAAACCCACTTCAGGCTACCCAATCTTTTGTTCCTTAGCCTCTCCCACAACGCTTTCTCCGGACCGTTAATAATGTCATCCCTCTTCTTAAATAACCTCCCAGCTCTACAGTTTCTTGGCCTCCATTCCAACTCTCTTTATGGAACGCTTCCAGAATCTCTCTTCAACCTCCCAGCTCTAGACACTCTCTACCTCTCCTACAACTTTCTTACTGGAACGCTTCCAAAATCTCTCTTCAACCAGCTCCCAGCTCTAAAGGTTCTCCGCCTCTCTTTCAATGCTCTTTCTGGCCCAATCCCGGACTCCTTCTTCAACCTCACAGAAATTGCAGAGCTTAGTATCTCAGGTAACGTTCTCTCTGAGCCTCTCCCTTCTCTTTCCACCGCTTCACTACTCAGTCTTAAAATTCTCGACCTGTCACAGAATAATCTGTCAGGTCAACTCCCCTCCTTTAGCTCCCTTCAATTCCCCGCTTTAGGCTTAGTGCGACTAAACCAGAATCAGTTCACGGGCCCAATCTCAAACTCCTTCTGCAATCTCACTAGCCTCATTACACTGGATCTTCGGGGCAATGGTTTGAGCGGGTCTTATCCTACCTGCTTAGGTCTCCTCCCCGTCCTCAACACACTTTACTTGTCCAAGAATCACTTTCAAGGCCCCATACCTGATTTATGGAGAACAGCAATGCCAACACTTAAAACTCTCGATTTGTCTGGCCTTCAGAAACAAGGTAGTTCTGCTTCTCCGTTAATCCCGAGGTGGCTCTTTCGCTCCAAGGTACTGGAGTCTCTTTATATCACCTCCTCAAATCTTCACAACATAGATATTAATTGTTCGGAGCTTTCACTGCTCAATAGGACACTTTTTAGCTTAGATCTCTCGAACAACCAGCTGAAGGGCAATCACGTATGGTCATGCATGGCCAACATGAGCAATTTAGACAGCTCGAGAGATGATCTTACTCTCAACCTTTCTGGAAATCCCCTCGACGTGGAGCTCCATCGTCTTCAGCCACTAGCCGCTCCATGGAGCATAGATTTGAGCAATTGCAACCTCAGAGGTCACCTCACCAATGAATTTCTTAAGGGTGCAATTGGGAGTCAATATTACATTGTGAATCCATTTTATAATATATTTAGCATTATCTCACTTGCAAACAATAACCTGGAGGGCAACTTGCCATCAGACCTACCATTAGTCCCGTACCGCATAATCGATCTTTCTAATAACACCTTCACAAAGTTCCAAGAATCTATATTGGAGAGTAAGCAGACGGCCCAATCACTTCTGAGATCAGTAGTCAAGCTTTCTCACAATAAATTGAAAGGAGATTTTGCATCTTTTTTCAACAGCTACACAAGGCCTACATGCACCCTTCAACTATTAGATGTGTCCCACAATGAGTTGACAGGGCAGCTTCCATCTTCATTAGGAACTTGTTCTGAACTCCGTTGGCTTGATGTGAGCTACAATAAACTTGAGGGCCAGATTCCAACGGAGATAGGTGCCTGTGAGAATCTTGAGATACTTTCACTAAGAGAGAATTTTCTGAGTGGAAGCCTTCCAAGTTTCCTGCCCGCAGCCTATTACACTCTGGGGCTGCTAGACATGAGCCACAATCAGCTAAACGGATCAGTTTCCAGCTTGTTCTCCATAGATACAGATGACATCCTGCTGCGTGTCCTTCTACTAAGCCACAACCATCTCTCCGGTCATCTACCGCCTGGCTGGGGTGCCGCATTACAAATCATCGACTTGTCCTACAATGAGCTCACCGGAAACATCCCCACCAACATTGACCTCCCAGGTTTTGAGGGCTTAGCACCATGGGAAGATGGTCTTTCGATCACCAGTTTGTCTTCAGATATTTCAATTTCAGTGACTTTTCAGGGATTGGAGTATATCTATCACCCGGAGTATAAACCACAGATAGAGCTCACCATGAAAGGATCGGAACGGACCTATCCTTACGTGCGCAAGCTTTTGGTGTCGCTGGACCTGTCTCACAACCACCTAGTGGGGGCGATCCCGTCCGCACTAGGTGGGCTGACTCGGCTAGTAAACCTTAATCTCTCCAGCAACAGATTAACAGATAATATCCCCAGTGAGCTGGGAAACCTCGACGAGCAGCTTCAGTCACTCGACCTCTCCAACAACAGCTTGGAAGGGCTCATTCCAATATCTGCGTTAGCCAGCCTCAGCAAGGTTGAAGTCTTCAACGTCTCCTTCAATCCAGGGCTGAAGGGGGAAATACTTGCGGGAAATCCTCAGTTACAGAATAAAGACAGCTACCTTGGAGATCCTGATGTGTGTGGAGACATCATCCAGAAGCCATGCAAGAGTGATGAGGCAGGCGGGCCGCCGTCGACGACAACCCACCATATTGAATCAGATCAGGCCGATGCTGCTCGGCCATTCATTGCATGGATCCATAAATGGACAGAAATCCCTGCGCTCTGCATAGGATTTGCCTTGGGGTTCATTCCTGTTTTCTGGATCGTCGTTCTACGTAATTAAACACTGGATTCAATATAGAGAACAATAGCACAAGGGGCTTTTTCAGTACTGCATGCTGCCATATTTTATTAATTTCATCTTGTTGGCCTGCTAAAAAAGGCTTTGGAAAATATATTCATAGAATATATTTAAGGACCTCTCAGAATCTATTTCATTAAATTCTTTTGTATACTTATGTTTATTAGAGCTATTTTTTTTATGAGCATTAAAATATTAGTTTGCTTTAGTAATTTATCAACGAGAATTTGTATTTTATTGTTTTTACTTTACTTTTTTTCATTTTATTTTGATTTAGAAAGCCAACGTAATCCTTTGATCTTGTTGTTTAAGTGGACGGTGGTAACATAAAAAGCATTTGTGATTGTGTGTATTTGGAAAATACACTTTAAACACAAAAAAAATTGACATAATTGTAAGCACTCAGGAATGTACCTCTAATTTTGCAAGCAATAGTTTTAATAGAATCTAGGGAGATGCGTTTGTTTGAAGGGATGCAAAATTAAGCTAACCGTTCCATTTTGAAAAGGAAAGAAAGAAGCCGTCCACGTCCATGATACATTGTTTTAAGAGAAAATTACTAAAATGTCGCTGTAATTTGTGAAAATTTCCAAAATGCCCTTACAATTTTCCAAAATGCCGTTGGTTGCGAGAGTAAAATTCTTCAAAAATAAAAATTTGTAGCTTTCCATAAGAAGACTTCCTGTATACCGTACAGGATGGCTAAAGTAGAATTTGTAGGCCGTGGAGATGAATTGCTTCATTACTTTATGCTTGCCTTTTTTTTGCGAGGTGTTTTGTAACAAATTACATGCTAAGCACTCAAAGATGCATATAAGTAAATGTAGGTGATAGCTGGAGATTTTTTTTGGGTGTGCTTTCCTGGCAAACGGTCGTGGGCGTCACGAGGTCAGAGGCATGATCAGAGAGAGAGAGAGAGAGAGAGAGAGAGAGAGAGAGAGAGAGAGAGAGAGAGAGAGAGAGAGCTCATCAGCTCCGTTCTGTGGGCATCGCGAGAGCTGGAGCATCTCCATGCCTCAGCTGCGTCAGGCTCAAGATGTAGACAGGGAGAGAGAGATTCTAGGTAAAGCTTATTTGTTTGCTGAGCTGCTTGCACTCCCATGCTATCCAACACGTCGATCTCCAGCAAAAAATCCCTGCTGGGTCAGAGTGTTGGCTTGACGAGGTGTAGCAAAAGCCTTGCAATATCACACTCGCAGACAAAACTAGAGCGCTGGCAATTGATAGGATGATGGTGAGAAAGAGAGAAGGACGCGGGGAGGAGGACGTGGATAGGTCGAGGGGATACAAGCGCGCAGGCAAAGTGCATGGTGAATGAGCCTCAGAAGGAGGAACCCTCGAACTGCAGAGCGTTGGCAATTGACGGGATGATGGTGAGAAAGAGAGAAGGATGCGGGGAGGAGGAGGTGGATAGGTCGAGGGGATACAAGCGTGCAAGCAGAGTGCATGGTGAATGAGCCTCAGAAGGAGGAACCCTCGAATTGCAGTGGTAGAATAGTAGGAGAACGCGTGCGTGGAAACCGATGCGAATGCGAAGGCTAGAATGGGAGGGTCGGAAGTTAGTTTGGAAAGGTTGGGAGAAGGAATCTCTCGATCTAATTAATTAATCAATGGTCGAATAGACCCATTGACCCAGGATTACCTTAGTATGTTGCTAGCTACAATCTTTCTTCCATTTCTTTTGATAGAAATCATCCAAGATGCTATGTTGGCTTTGAGCACAAAAAAGGGGAGGTTGACGCGTGAAGAGAGAGGGAGAAAAGCTTGGAGCCGGCAGGTGGAGAGAGGGAGAGTGTTCAAATTTGGATGCTTGTGCAAGAATTTTGATGAAAGGTAAAGGGGGGGGGGAGATAGAGAGAGAACAAGACAGATCCATGCGTCAAAACAACTGAGGAGAGAGAAATTATGTGTGTCTGTCTTTTGAGTTCGCCCATGTAGAAGGAGTAGAAAGGGGAGTGGCCCACGTGGAAGGGTTAAGCTTGCATTAAAGGCGTGCTTTGAGACAATCTCTCTCTCTCTCTCTCTCTCTTTGAGCAGGTGCGCAACGGCAACGAGGCCTTGCATTTGTCTTGCACCCAACGAATCAGATAGAGCTCTCCACACACCCAAGGGGTCCCAAGGATGTGAGACACCATGATGGGAGCAACGATGCAAAGGGACACGTGTTGCTCACTGACCTCCACGACCTTAGGACTTAGTAGATCTTGATAACATGATTCCTTCAAATGATTGGCGTAATTATGTTGTCTAGAACATTGTAGAAAATGATTCTCGTTATTCTATTATCTACCACATTGTAGAAAATCGATAACTCCTTTTGGCAACAATGAATTCTTTGAACGCTGGTCATACTGGGTCATATTGGGTCTATTCGACCATTGATTAATTAATTAGATCGGGAGATTCTTTCTCCCAAAAATTCCAAACTAACTGCCGACCTTCGTCCCCATTCCAGCCTTCGCATTCCCACCAGTTCCCACGCACGCGTTCTCCTACTATTCTACCAATGCAGTTTGAGGGTTCCTCCTTCTGAGGCTCATTCACCATGCACTTTGCCTGCACGCTTGTATCCCCTCGACCTATCCACGTCCTCCTCCCCGCATCCTTCTCTCTTTCTCACCATCATCCCGTCAATTGCCAACGCTCTGGTTTTGTCTGCGAGTGTGATATTGTAGGGCTTTTGCCACACCTCGTCAAGCCAACACTCTGACCCAGCAGGGATTTGCTGCTGGAGATCGACGTGTTGGATAGCATGGGAGTGCAAGCAGCTCAGCATACAAATAAGCTTTACCTAGAATCTCTCTCTCCCTGTCTACATCTTGAGCCGGACACAGCTGAGGCATGGGGATGCTCCACCTCTTGCAATGCCCACAGAACGGAGCTCTCTCTCTCTCTCTCTCTCTCTCTCTCTCTCTCTCTCTTTGCGCGTCGGTCCATCCAGGCGCCACGATGACTGCGCTGTTTCTCTCTCTCCACGCTGCTCGGCCCATCGTCAATGGCCCTTCTCTCTCTCTCTCTCTCTCTCTCTCTCTCTCTCTCTCTCTCTCTCTCTAAGGATCATGCCTCTGACCTCGTGACGCCCACGATCGTTTTCCAAGAAAGCGCACCCAAAAAAAATCTCCAGCTATCGTCGACATTTCCTTATATGCATCTTTGAGTGCTTAGCATGTAATTTGTTACAAAACACCTCGCAAAAAAAGGCAAGCATAAAGTAATGAAGCAATTCATCTCCACGGCCTACAAATTCTAGTTTAGCCATCCTATACGGTATACAGTAAGTCTTCTTATGGAAAGCTACAAATTTTTTTATTTTTGAAGAATTTTACTCTCGCAACCAACATCATTTCCAAAAATTGTAAGGGCATTTTGGAAATTTCCACAAATTACAGCGGCATTTTAGTAATTTGCTCTTAAAAACAATGTATCATGCACGTGGACAGCTTCTTTATTTCCTTTTCAAAATGGAACGGTTAGCTTACTTTTGCATCCCTTCAAACAAACGCATCTCCTTAGATTCTATTAAAACTAATGCCTATAAAATTAGAGGGACTGCCAACAATGAATTCTTTGAACGCTTTGAGTGAAACTTATCCTCTTATAGAAAAATGTGACTTATGCTAGTCAAATTTGAGAAAGATTTTCACACATATGATATAAGCTAATAATCACACCTGTAAGTAGCAGTTGGTATTGTATCTTTGTAGTGTTTGCGGGCAATTGTATTCTTTTTTACTTAATAATAAATTCTCTCAACTCACAATTGTGAGCATGACCAAAAAAAAAAAAAAAAAGGCTAATCACACTTTGAAAGATTTTCACATAATTAGTGAAACATTCCATTGGGATTCCTGCATCATTTGAATCGTGTGAAAAGTTGTGTGAATTTATTTTCAAGTGTAAATAATCTAAAAATTCTTGATCCTGAGTGAATTATTTTTCAAAAGAGTGAATAATTTTTCTCATGTGAGAAACCTTTAGCACTTTTATTCGCTTGAGTTGAATTTTTTGCTTGATTAATTCACATTTGTTTCGTGTGAAAAGAACACCTTTAGCACTTTTATTCACTTGAGTCGAAATTTTTGCTTGATTAATTCACATTTGTTTCGTGTGAAAAGAACAATGAAAAGAGCTCTTTTTACTCAAGTGAAAAACTCTAAAAGTTCTTGTGATATTCATGCGACCTCCTTCTTTCTTCGCATTGAACGTTCATGAGCCTCTTGACGCATTGCTTGCAATCTATAAAACATCTTCGCAAAGGTTCGTTTATTATTGTAGGGGATGGGGTGACTGAAGCATCCCCAACGAAAAGACTGCTCAAACAACCGGTTGTAGTAGGTTGACTTGACGGACTCTCTATAGCTATGGAGGACCACACATCAATTTGTGAGGCCCTTTAAAAGGCACCTTCGGAGGGCCCTAAATATAACATGGAGAGCTCTAAAAAGTCTAGTGCTCACATATTTTAAATTGCACTCAATGCTCTAAGAAAACCTAGGCTAAGTGTAATCCAACATGCAAATTTTGAGAGCTCCGCCGGTGGACGTGCACGCTGGCTACGTTGGATATTAAATCATACGCACTATGCTTGGTGTAGGTAATATAGAAACACTGCATTGGTATGACCATTGGCCGCTACTCAATCCAAATTAGGCCCCTCTCACACTGGGACGAGCATTGGAAGGTCACGCTATATTTGCCACGGAAAAAGTGAAACATGGCCTCAAGACTTTATCAGAGGGACCGGCAAGCAAGGCCGGCCAAGTTTTTCTTCTTGCGGCCAACTGCAAAAGATAGCGTGCGAATGAAGACTACCCGACTTGACCTGTGTCTAGCAACGAGAATGAAGGACGTACACCTTAATTTCCATTTGGCTAGAGTGGATTCGTTGGTTAGGCTAGAAATCTTTTTAAACAAGATGTAGTGTGACTTCAGTTAGTTGGCTGGTAGCCTTTCAAAAAGGGGTATTGTCTCATGCCCTAGTCTAACAAGGGCCTTCGCAGTAGTGCTCTTGACGTTGTTTGCATGCACATGCCCTACTCTTGATCAGTTGTATGCACCGCAGCTGTGGTGCCACAAGGACAATAGTTGTGCCAGATTGCTCGGCGTCCGACATAGCAGCGCTTCGCCATTTTTCTCATAGTGTCTGCCTCAATAGATCAGTGTCGACAGGTTGCAGCTGGGTGGACCGATCTCTTCTCCACATGGATGGATGGCTGTTCACAGTGCTGCTCCTCGAAGGGTGTCACGTGCGACGTTAATATAAATGGCAACGAATTAGCGCCTTGCGTCTCTCGCCTCCAAGTCTTTGTAGTTGATCAACCCGATGCCATGGTTGGCCCTATTCCTGTCTCTCTTTGCCACCTCTCTGCCCTCCCCAACCTCTCTCTCTCTCTGATCAATAGCTATTTGTCCGGCCCAATCCCTCCTTGCCTCAATACTTCTCTCCCTCATCTCCACCACCTTGATCTTCACAACAACTCCCTTAATGCTTCGAGCCTCACATTCTCATCTTGCTTTCGCAGCCTGATTTGTCCTTAGATCTTTCTGAAATGTCCTCTCTGGGCCCCAGCCTAAACTCCACCTTGCTTACCTTCCTGCCCACATCCAAGCTCACATCGTATCTCGACCTATCTAGAAACCGCTCATCTGGTCGCCTTGCGCCTGCTCTTTGCTCTTTCTACCAGCTTTCTGAGCTTCATTTCCGTTATAACACTCTATACGGATCAATACCAGACTGCTTCTTCAATCTCATGGCTCTGCAGCTCCTTCGCCTTGCTCATAATCATCTTTCCGGACCACTCCCGCAAACCCACTTCAGGCTACCCAATCTTCTCATCCGTCAAAGTCCAGGGGAGGGGGGCCGCCAATCTGGGCCATCCGTTTAGTGGCAATTAAATTTCGTAATATGAGACCCGCATACTTTGATGCTTACCAAATCAGCACCTGGAATGCAAGCCTCCAACAGCCTATATTGCATTGACACATCAGTACACGGAACCCCATCCATCACTATCAGAAGCTACAATTTGCTAGCGGGTGGCTGTCGCTGCATGGCATTTGTTTGGTTCACTGTCATTGCAGGGATTCACTTCATAAACTGTCGCTGTCTGGACCCCCTCTCCCAGGACATTTGACGGCCGTGAAAGGACACTCAGTGTCCTTTCCTTGAAATCAGCGCTCCCCCATGGCTCTCGGCCTCCACCGGTCGCCACATGGGGTCACCCTGATTTCAAGGAAAGGACATTGAGTGTCTTTTCCCTACACCTTAGGCTTTCTCTGGACCTCTACTAATGTCATCCCTTTTCTTAAATTACCTCCTAGCTCTACAATTTCTTGGCCTCTCTTCCAACTCTCTTCATGGAACGCTTCCAAAATCTCTTTTCAACCTCCCAACTCTACAAATTCTCCACCTCCCCAACTTAATGGAATGTTTCCAAAATCTCTCTCCAACAAGTTCCCAGCTCTAAAAAAGCTCGAGTTTCTTTCAATGCTCTTTCTGGGCCAATCCCGAACTCCTCCTTCAACCTCACAAAAACTGTAGAGCTTCGTATCGCAGGTAACGTTCTCTCTGAGACTCTCCCTTATCTTTCTAGGCTTCACTACTCTAGCTTGAAATTCTCGACTTGTCACATAATAATATGTCAGGTCAACTCCCCTCCTTTAGCTCCCTTCAGCTCCCTACTTTATGCATAGCGCAAGTATAATGGAATTAGTTCACGGACCCAATCTCAAACTCCTTCTTTATTCTCACTAGCCTCACTACACTGGATCTTCAGGGCAATAGTTTGAGCGGTATCCTTCCTGCTTAGGTCCCCTCCCGATCCTTGCGGAACTTTACTTGTCCAAGAATTTCTTTCAAGGACCCATACCACAAGGAGCTTTTGACATATTACCATATAGAAATTAGCATTGAATCCCTTCCTAGATTGAAATAGCAAGTAAGGAGCTTTTTCCTTATTGAACTAGCAAAGTCATAGTTTCCTATATGGGAAGTGGATAGTTGCTAAATGGAAGTAGCAACATCCAAGTATCTTTATATTTACTCTATAATAATTATGTGGAGTTGCTACATAGAAATAATAATGCTTTGGTCCAATGCAATTACTATATAGCAACTATGTGCAGTTGCAAATTTGAGGTAGCAAATCTTAGGTCCAACATAATTACTATATAGACGTATCTATGTTGACTTGTTAGTTAGAAGTAGCACATCACAGGTCCAATGCAATTACTATATAGTAAATATGTAGTTGCTGGTTAGAAATAGTAAATGTTAGGTCTAACGTACTTATTTTATAGTTTACATGCTTTTCTTTATCATAATATAGTGACTATTTTGGTACTAAACATTAACAATACTGTGTATTCTTCTAATGTCTATTGTCCCTGACACAAAGACATTTAATCTAATTCTTTTATTATATGACTTTTGATATGCATGTACTATGGTTTATTTTAATTTTTTTTAGTTTTTTTAGTTTTTTAAAAAAGTCATATTTACAAATAAACTAGTAATCATTAAACTGCATTGTAACTCTCATACCTTGTCAAATAAAAATATGTATTCCCTGCTACAAGAGACAAGAAGTTCATGAGTTTAAATATAAAATGTGCATATCAAGGTCTATAATTTTTTCTTTACCTAATTATGTTTATAGTATTTATGAGACATTATGTTAATTTTGACGTATTATATACCACACACATAAAAAGATTGAAGAAAAGATGAGGGGAATATTAGACTGGCACTTTGCACTCCATGATGAGATCTAAACGGAAATGCAATAGCATACATAGGATCCTACCATACATATATAGGATCGTTGACTGGAAAGTGGGAGAGAGATAGGCCATAGGTACCCTTTATAACTCGTACTGCTTGGGTTTATATCTCTTCACCTATTTCTATGCTAGCTAAAATTTTTATGTCATTAATATGCTCATTATATGGTAGATTGATGTAATGAGACTAAACATCTTTTGTTGAAGAGGATGGTTGGCTACATAATAAATAGAGGCAATAGGATGCTATGATGATGATCATTTATAGGTTAGTCAAGGGAGAGGAAAGAAACAAGGGAATGACATTTAAAAAGGGTGGGAATTCTAAGCCGGTTAAAGAAAAGAGATAATATGGGCATATATGTAATGATATAAAGGCATAAGGAATTTCGGTGACATCTTTGCACATGGTGGAAAATGCTACCTAGGCAAAAACTTCTTCCTTTTTCTCCTCTTGCTGTAGCTATAATAATCACAATATGCATAAAGGTTCTTTGAGCATCCTCACACAATAGTGTTAAATTGATGGCCCACGTTTTTTAATTTGAATTTTTCTCATATTTTCTCTCTCTCTCTCTCTCTCTATGTGTGTGTGTGTGTGTGTGTGTATCTTGAGGTACAAATGTACTACCCTAATGGTGAGGATTAGGTTGCACTAGGTTTGCAAGTATACCTGCACATAGCATAGAGGTGAGGCACGTGCCTTCAGAGGGAGAGATATCGTGTTTGAAATGCTTGTCTATTGAACGTGTTAACTTTTTGGTCAACATCTGCTTATTGGCTACAATTGACTTGCAACCGGCTCGGGCTAGTTTGCCATATAACAAGGCTCGGGATACATTTTTTGTGGACCCAGCTTTGGAACCTTTTCACACTCATATGAGCAGGTTAACTCTTCATTTGAGAGGGATGAACACACTACAAATCTCATATTATAACTTAAAATTCCATAATTTGAACCGGCTTGAGAACCTTCTTGCCCAAATTTGAGATGGCCATTCTTCATCTTGAACAGGCTTTGGATAAAGCAAACCTATCTTTTCCTGAGCCCTGCCATAGAGACAAGCTAGTCCAAATTTAACTAGAACCAAGATGATCCTAAGTCTAGCAACAAGATTTATGAAAAATTTAACTAGGATAATGGGTTGGACAATATTGTATGAAGTTTTGGTCTTGAACATAGGGCCAAGCCTTCGATGGTGTGCACCTCAAGCACAAGCCTAGCTTGCTTAAGGTCTAAAATACGTAAAGGTCCTAGGTCTAAGGATTTTTAACACTAACCTTTGTAGTTCTTTAATGAAGCTAGCCCACATTAAATGATCAATTCATTTGAGAAAATAATTTGGGATAGGTAGATATAAGATTTTATGACATTTTACATAAGAGAAGAGCAAAGACACAACCATAAAGCTCTATGATGTGGTCGTGTATGCAGAGGCCATTCTCAGAGCTGGTGGATAGTCTATTTGCATGGCAAGAGGTGTTTTGTATGTTGCCTAGTTCTTTACAGTGCCCATATTTTGATTAGAGAAATCAATACAAGAGAACAAATACATATATGATTTAACAATGTGTGGCACTCCTTTATTAAGATCTAAGCTCAATATTAGTTTAATTACTCTTTCTTGTAGACTTCTAGTGTCATAAAATCTAATATCTAACCAACCTAAATAATTTTCTCATATTAATATGATCATTTAATGTGGGATAATAAATGGGAAAAAGGGTTAGAATATAGACATGTGCTTACGGATCTATCTCAACACGGGGCCAATGGCAAAGGGATCCAAATAAGAGATGCTCTGTCAAAGATCAAGGTTAACTAATGGAGCTTAAAAGACCTTAGGGTTAAATTCATTAAAGACCTCCAATGGTTAGTGTTAAAAGTCCTTTGACCTTAGGCAAGCTAGGGCTGAGCTTGAGGTGGGAACCCCACCTAAGCTTGAGGTGCTTGTCGTGCTTCATGACTAAGGTGCTTGAGATGCTTTCGTGCTTGATGACTAAGGTGCTTGAGATGCTTGTCATGCTTGATGACTAAGGTACTTGAGGTGCTTGTCATACTTAATGAGGAAGGTACTTGAGAAGCTTCCCATGCATGGGGGGTAAGGTGCTTGAGTCAAAAAGAGACCCTACAAACTTAATGAGGAAGGTGCTTGAGAAGGTCCACATGCATGGGGGTAAGGTGCTTGAGTAAAAAAGAGACCCTACAAAGGAGGTGGAAAGTCCCAAAGTCAGGGGAATCTTTGACTTAACCTCCCACTCACCCAAAGGGCACCCCTTTTCTCAAGGGGCACATGGGACACATGTCAAATTCTCCCTATGCTTAGCCACATGGTGTGCTTGATTGGGCTAAAGAGCGGTCCAATGAGCTTCTAGTTCCATCCAACAAATATCTAGATATTTTCAAGCTCTCTCTCTCTAAGGGGTAAGAAGGACACTTGTCCAAAGACTACCCATGTACTTGAATGCATGTTGCATGTGATTGGCTAGGGGGAGAGGGGTCCAATGAGTTTGAAGCATGTGGAAAGGCTAGAACTCACCCCAAGAAAGAAAGGGGGGTATACACCACACACACACTCATTTTGTGGATCATTCTCACAGGGTGAAAGTTGAGGAAATCTACCTCCTTCTCCAAGCTTGTGAGAAGTGAGAGCGTACACCAACACTCATGGCTATGGAATGCAAATCCAACCAAGAGCCGTGCTTCAATGCTTAAGCTTGCCATCTTCTCCATCTTCATTAATATGCTATTATGTATGCTAGCAAGAAGAGTGATGATAAGTGATGAACTATTTCTTTCTCCTATGGAATGTTTCTTGTTCCTCTTCCCTACCCTCATTCCCCGATAGCTCTCTCCACCTTCGAAGGTGTTTGAGGCCTTGGGACTGAGGCTTGGGATAGTTAATGCTTTCTACAAGGTTTATGTTATGCTTGTGATACATGAAGCTTTCCATCTTCATTGCATCACCTAGGTCACAAGGAACACAAAGATTGTATTGTACCAAGTATCTCTTGATGGGAGAAACTATAATACAAATGCCTATTGGAGGGGGCACCGGCTCCGTATGAATCCGGTCCTCAATTGTTGTCATGTTCTGTAAACTCTCTCTCTCTCTCTCTCTCTCTCTCTCTCTCTCTTGAAAAAGTATTGTTTATGCCAAGTTAACTAAGTACCATGTTTATGTTGCTACCATCAATTAAGTTCACCCGCTATGCTCACAAAGTAATCTCACAAAAGTGCTTCATCTAATTTCCTAATTCCGCTACTCTCAAAGTTCATAGGCCATTTCCATTACATTTAGACACTACATATAAAAGAGATAGATGGACATGTAATCACATATATCTCAAGTGATTATTCCAAAAATTGCAACTTTATTGTTTAAATTTTAGGCCTACTTTATGAAAATTGGTCGTGCATTGACCCCATAATTCTGCATGTTACTCAATTAATGTACATTTATGGGTAAGACAGAATAGTTGCATATGTCAATATAGGTTTATGTGCTCCTAGTAAGGCTTTAAAATCATCATTGTGTGAGTCCTTGCTTAGCAATGCTCGAGGCTCCAAGTGTGCTTCATTGCCATAGGGAGACCTAGTGAAGTAGACATAGAAGACCTAGGTTTGAAAATCTTGGAAAACTTATAGATGGGAAATTTAGAGTCCAATTGACTGTAATCTCCTCCTCATCTTCTTCCTCTCAATTGCAATTAAAACGTGTTGCAATATATTGTGATGCGAAGACAAATGTCTTGCACTATACCTTGCCTTCATTTAACATTTGATTGATACAAAACGTGCTCGCTCTACAAACAACATTTTCAACTTCCATAAATGGCTTGCTATTACAATGGAAGCCATGCCATTCTTTTCAAAGGTTATATTAGTTTCATGCTAGTCCTCCTCCACGCAAGCCTCTCATGAGCTCTCCCATATTATGAAAAAATCTCAGCTTGTTTAGAAAAACATAGGAGACTAAGAGGAGATCCATTCTCTCTCAACTCCGGTAATATAGGTGGGATGATTTCATGTAGAATTCAAGTTCATAATCACCCCAAAAGGTAGCGGACGATTGAAGAACCCATAGAAATGCAAGTCATAGCAATTATGTCCTGGTGCTCACTACGAGCTTCTATCCTTGTCCTTCAACTCTGTCTTTTAGGACCTACATCCTCCATACTAGAAACCTTGTCATTTTAACTCCGTGACTTGTGGTATTCTCATTTCTTAGTAAGAGCGTAATTGTAATGTACAATGCACTTGCTACTTGTTGTTGCCCTAGCTTTATCAGCACTCTAGACAATCTAGTTTTTTGTTTAATTTTCTTTTTTTAAGCCCATAGTTAATAGAATAATTAAAGCCCATGTTCCTCAATTGGTTATTCAGACTATCGGGGAGATATTAGGAACTAATTTTATAGAGATTTTAGGCATTTGAGGAAACAATGTATGCCGGCGGATGAATCAAGGTACGATCTTGTTATTGTCACAGATTGTTCTAGATTGAGAGACTGCGGATTAAAAAATAAAGCTGATATCCATTATCTCTGTGCACATCCAACTTTTCTTTGTTGGTGTCTCCTCCTGCACGGCATGCCATGTATCTCTACTCGCGCCCTGCTCCTACTTGTTTTCTACGACAACCACCATGTGGTGGAGCTCCCTATTTGTCTTTGAACAACAAGGCAAGATCCACTGCTAGAAAAAAATTAGGGTACTGGAAATTTACACGAGTTAAATTACTGACAAAGGCTTCAATTTTTTACTTCAAAACCAAGAGAAATCCAATTGGAGGTTTAGGGTCTTGATATATTCTCAGTACTGTGGTAATAAACATGATTGGGGACCACTAAAATGATAATAAACATGATTGGGGACCACTAAAATGAAAGGCATACCTACCTCTCTCTCGCTCTCACTCTACCCTATCGCCAAAAATTAATCAAGTGGTATGGACAAAAACCCAACTCAGCGCGATAGCAGATAGGTTCTTGCTAAACCGAGATAGCCATGGCACCACGCACAAGCTCTGCACAACTCTAGTTCTTGTTTTGTTAGCAAGACGTGGCGCACACTGTCCCTGGCTGCAGCTGCTCGACCTCGATGTACGACACTATTCGCTCATTTTGATTAAGGTGTTGGCCTGGTGATATATTCACATATGTAGCAAGGCACAGCGACTGCTGCTCGTAGACGTACATGCAAGAGCTGCTCTTTCTTTGCTCGCGGTGCTGCTCTTTTTCTACAGATGCGCACTATGTACTGCAGACGTTCAAATTCTCGATGCTACTCTTCACAGCTTTCTCTTATACAGATGAATCTTTGAATTCACAATGCTGCTCAATCTTCCTCTTATACTGCAGATGGCAGCTCGAACCAAATTTTATCGGGCCCAAGCAAACTTTGATAGTTAAATTAAAGCTTTAATATAACAATAGCTTTTAATTAATTATAGTAGCTCGATCTTTCTATTTGATAGTTAAATTAAAGCTGTAATTTACAGTAGTTTTAATTAAAGCTCTAATTTGCAATAGCTTTTGATTAACACTAGGTTGGTAACCTAACAGGACATAAAAGTGTCTTTTCGGGGTTTTGAAAAAAACCTCCAAAACCATAGTAGATCCACTCATTTTGTAAAATCCTTTCATGAGGTTATAGTTCAAGGCCTACTACACATGGAAAAAAAAAGAAACTTGTGAAATTTCTCATCTTTTGGTCACACCAAGCCTCCAAAGTTGATGGACCAGTACATTTTCATCAAAACAGTCATTTCTTACATTTTGTTGCATAAAAATAAGATTAGAGATTTTTGTAGGACTTGAGATAAATTCCCTAGTTAACTTCAATGGGTTGGTGATCAGAACATATGATTGCTTCTCACTCACTATTTTTTGTTTTGCCAAAAGAAATAGGTACAAAAAAGTTGAATTTTTATCATTCTGCAAACCTATCATGAAAGTTTCTATAGCCACGCTCAATACAAATAATATATGCATGTTTTCTTAGTTCCCTATTGTCCTTTAGGTTCATAAGGAGCCATGGAGCATGTCAAAAGAATAATACATCTCTTACCAAGGGGAATCTTGGGGACAAAGATGAAGTGCCAAATACAGCAAACATGAAAAAACTGGGTTCAACATTATGAGTTGTAGAATCCCATAGAAACTATTCAATATCTAGCCAAATTTGATCCTTATGACTAGATATGGTTACTACCTACAAAATGCTTGTAGTTGTCACAAGAAAATAACAATATTGAAAAAGCTATACTTGATATACTAGAATGTTTCGTTTTCTTCTATAATTGAAAAAATCAACCATCGTTGTCTACTATGAAAAATAGGGTATTAGGTGCCCCAAAACTCAAGGAATATTAGCTTTATGTTACAATATGCAACATAGAAAATCAAAACTGCATTTGGATATCATGAAAGCCACCAAAAAAATCATAGAAGAGCTAAAATTGGCTAAAAAACAGGATTTGATAATTTTTGTAATTTGGTCATAACTTACAACTTTAACATTTATTTCTCCCTAGAAGCATCAGGACATGTTGAGGACTACTAAAGATAGTTCTCTAGCATTATAGACCTCACAAACATGAATTCTAGAGTGGTATAGTTGCAAAAAGTTGAAAAAAGCCAAAAACAGGACCCGTTTTTTCACACAGTTTAGGTTGTGAAATGTTGTGCAAGGACAAGGTTAAAGATGGAATTGATATTCCAAAAAAATGTCGAGTTTTTTTCAACTCATGAGACAACTTTCTAGACAGATAGCACCTCAAAATCCATTTTGAAACTCTTGACATAATTCAAGGAAAATGGTCACAGTGTCCTAGGACATAAAAGTGTCCTAGGACATAAAAGTGTCCCATTACCAACCTAGTGTTAAAGCTTTAATTTGCAGTAGCCTTTTCAGCTCTCAATTGCAACATTTAGCTTTTTTGAACATTCAACACATTGAAAACTTGGTCATATTTTTATTGAAGAGAGCCAGGCAAAAAAAAATAGATTTATTGAAATATATTATATGATATGGGTGGATGTATGAATGGTGGACCAAAAACCTTGTCCCGGACAGAGGTTTTATAACCGGTACATAAAACCATCTATATTAGTTCAATTCAATATATTCTTTTGAACAAATTTTTAATTAAATATAGAATTTTCACAGCTTTTTGTTAAATATAGAAGACGGCTCTGTACTTCTTAACTATGCACGTCAGCCAGCTCTTTACACCTTACTATTTCCACACCTCTCTTTCAAATATAGAAGACGGCTCTGTAGCTCTTAACTATGCACGTCAGCCAGCTCTTTGTCTTCCTGCTCTCTTGTTTTCCTGTCTCTCTCTAACTCTCTGTGTAGGAGCACAAATTGCTGTTTTACTTTGTAGGCCTATTACACATCTATTGCTGTCATATACTGCTCTTGCTCTCTGTAGGACTATCACCTCGCTCAATCTCTCCCTCTCTAGCATGGAGCAAGAATATAACACTGTATGTGAGTGCTCTTAGCCTCACTGTGAACTGTGTGCTAGGTATGCTGTTGATGCGGTCAAGGAATATCATGGTAGGAGAAAGAGGGAGCAACGTGCTAAGAACAAGCTTGAGCAGGTAGCACGTGAGGAAGATAATGATCAAAATGGTGCTGATGATGCAAAGCGTCAAAGACTTTGTAATGACCTTGTTATGCTCTTCAATCGGCGTACAAAGACCCTCGATGTTGCATCACACTCAGATATTTTGTGCAAGTTTGTCAATCATCCTTCTCTTGGAGACCTTGAAATGCCAAGGGCACAAACAACCTTCGTTGAAGCCATACACAACACAATAGATGCAATCAAATTACTCAAGAGCGGACATGAGCTCTTTCTTAAAAGGTTCATCACCACAATGCTTATGAATGTTGAGTGTACATCTACCTCAAAAGTGAATGTTTTAGCTGCATCTAAATTGCTAAATTTGCATAAGAGGAACTTCATAGTTGCAAAGAATCGGTTGAGGGCAGCAGGTGATGGCAATTTGCCAATATCTTTGTGTGCTCGACAGCCCATGGATCGTGGTTTCATAACAACTGATGAGAAAGAGTTGATCTTCTCTTTTTGGATGTCTAACACTCGTGTTTCACCTAATAAGAAGGATGCGTGCAGAAAGCGTATTGGAAGAAATTCATAGGTCAAACATCCTGTGCATCTTCTTGAACAATCTCAGGTAATAACTTGCTTCACTATATCCATTTTTGTTTTCTAATATTTGCATTCATGACCTATATTCACTAAATTGGGTTGATAAGAGTAGATATGAAATCGGATATGAAGGAAGTTATAAATGGAAATAAGGGGAATGTGTATTTGGTCCTAGATTAAGAGTAGATAAATATTGGATGGGAAGGAGAATATAAATGGAAATATAGTTTTTATCATGCGTGTATGTTTGCTGAAACATACGTTTGCAGACACATACTTTCACACGCGTATGATATGTATAAACAAACGGGACTAAAATTAAAAACCCCAAATTTCCTAGCGATTGTACTCTGCGAGTCTGCTCCTGCCTGCATAGCGTTCATAGTATGACCTTCCTTGCTTCACAGCCTTGCCTCATCTCTTCCACATGGTAGTTGCTCCTCAATATTGACGGCTCCGAGTCAGCACTAGTAGCAAATTCAGTTTGCAGGTTTGTGCTAGGTTCTCTGTACGCAACTGGCTGAACAAATACAGTTTGCAGGTTTGCACTAGGTTCTCTGTATGCAATGGGTCATGAACATCTGCAGTGTGGAAATCGATGCAACAGATCGGAAGGGCTGAGCAAATGCAGTTTGCATTTACTAATACACAAGTGGATGTCGTCAAGTATGAAAGTATGGTTGCAGTTTTACCATACTTGAACCATACTTTCATACTCGTATGTGTATGCAGTATGGTTGCCGCATGAAAAAACTATGAATGGAAATATTGAATATGTATTCAGTCCTAGTTAAAAGTAGATAAATATTGGATATGGGTTTCCATGACCAGTATAAGCATCTTAAACAACTCTTGATATGGTATGTGAAAGATGTACTGGTTAACCTAACCAGTTATGTAATAACTAATACCATTATAAATGAAAAAACTGGTTTACATAGCCAGTAGATTAATTTTAGATGGTTAACACTTTTTTCCCACTAGTATAGAACTTGGTCAAGTGTATATATGTGGTATGTGAAAGATGTACTAGTTAACCCGACCAATTATGCACTTACTAATACCGGTTTGAAATGAAAAGACTGGTTATATAACGAGTAAATTAATTTCAAATGGTTAACACATGTTCACAGTAGTTTACAACTCGGTCAAGTGTATATGTGGTATGTAGTAGACATACTACTTGACATAACCAGTTATATAAAAACTAATAGCGGTTTGATATTACAATACCGGTTTACATAACCAGTAAATAGATTTAAAACCGTTTACACATTTTATGCCAGTAAACATCTTGGTCGAGTGTTCACATGTACTGTTTGTCATACCAGTTAGGTAAAAAGTGGTTTACATAACTAGTGAAAAACTTTTAACACTTATTTCTCACTGGTATACATCGTGGTTAAGTGTTCACATGTACTGGTCGAGTGTTCACATGTACTGTTTGTCATGTCAGATAGGTAAAAAACATATCGGTTTGAAAGGAAAATACTGGTTTACATATCCAGTAAATTTTTTTTAACACTTATTTCTCACTGGTATACATTGTGGTTAAGTGCTCACATGTACTGGTTAGGTAAATAACATACCGGTTTTAAATGAAAAGACTGGTTTACATCAGCAGTAAGAACATTTGAACTGGTTGATACTTATATACCATTGGTACGTACCAAGGATATGTGTTCATATGTACTGGTTTGAAATGAAAAGATTGGTTTACATCAGTAGTAAGAACATTTAAACTAGTTGACACTTATATACCACTGGTACGTACCAAGGTTTATTAACACTTATTTCTCACTGGTATACATCGTGGTTAAGTGCTCACATGTACTGGTTAGGTAAATAACATACCAGTTTTAAATGAAAAGACTGGTTTACATCAGCAGTAAGAACATTTGAACTGGTTGACACTTATATACCACTGGTACGTACCAAGGACATGTGTTCCTATGTACTGGTTTGCCTAACCAATTAAGTGAACAAACATACTGGTTTGAAATAAAAATACTGGTTTATAGTAATGTAACAGTTTTTTTCAAAGATAATAAAAACCTGCAGTTTTCTTCAATGTTCTTTAACCATATATGTTTTTCATTGTAGGTGGAGCTCTTTCTCAACTTCAAAGAACAATACCCTGAAATTGTAATAAGGCAACGTGCATTTGAGTACATGAAGCCATATTTTGTGCGGAAATTGAGAGACCGATATACTTGCTGCTGCATTTCACATGTTCAAATGTCCTTCCTAAAGGAAGCCATAAATCACATGCAAAGTTCTGTACTCAGTCTGCATGGAAAAGCTTGCCAATGTCAATGCAACATATGCAAAGACAATGGTGGATGCAAGGCACCAAAAAACCCTATCAAGAGTGTAACAGCCTTATTGGACTCTATACTATGTCCAAAATCAGATACATCCATCTTCCATGCCCTTGCCTGCTTAAGTGGTCAATGTAAAAGGTGCGGCCCGGATAAGTTAGATTTTTGTGCTGCAGAGGCTGCATTTATTGCTAAAAAGATTGTGGTGAATATTTTTGAGGACCTAGAAGTAGGAACTGTGCGTGATGGTCAGAAGAAGAAAAGGAAATTCTTGTCGCATAAGGAAATATCATGCCAAGATCTCTCAGTCATGTTCAAAGACCATCTTAAGAAATACATAATGCATAATTTTGTGTATAGATGGCAAGCAGAACAATATAAGGAATGTATACAAAGCTTTCTAGAAGATGTTGTTGTGTCAATTGTTGACTTTGCTGAAAATTATAGTTTCAAAGAACAAAATGAGATTCAGTCCATGCACTGGTATTCAAATCAAGTAATTATTTTTGTGCACATAACATATTTCCGAATTGCAGGTAACGACATCACCCTAGATTAGTATTATTTCTTTTGTATTAAGCCTTCAATAATTTATGATTTTTATACTATGCAGGTGACATCCACAAGACAATTCACTTCTTCATTTCAGATGACAAGCAACATGACACACATTTTGTTCAACACTGTTTTCTAAAACATGCAGAATGGCTAAAGCAATTTGGTCTAAACATAAGGCGTCATTGGGTATGGTCTGATGGAGCAGCTTCACAATTCAAAGCAAGAAGACCATTCTATTTCCTTGCCAGGTATACCATGTTCTAAAAAACATTATCTGAAGGTGGTTTTAATATAGAGACCTATAATATTGGCATTAAAGTTGTAATAAAATGCTTGTCTAACATCAGTAATATTATAATACGTGTATTTTTTTGGTAATTTTATTGTGCCAAGAGTATATTAATGTTCTTCTATCCATTGAATAAAATACAGATACAGTGTTTTTACGGGATGGAAAATGTCTTGGAGCTTTTTTGGATCCGACCATGGTAAGGGAGAACACGACGGTGCGGGAGCAGTGATAAAAAGGTCTTTAACTCAATTCCAATTGCAGCCAAACTGCCCAAAGATAGACTGTGTGGCATATGTTGTGGAATTATTGAGACAGACCTTGTCAGATGGTGCTACAGCCACCTATTCATCCCATGCCCATTATGTAAGCAGGATTTTTTGGGTGATTGAATTGGGGGATGTCGAAAGGGGAAAAAATTGGGATGTGAAGGCTATAAAAAATACCCGCTCAATGCACACTGTTTTTGCATATTCAGAGCATGATACAGCTGCTTTGAGAACACGTTCACTGTTTTGTTTCCGTAGTGCATGCAAACAGGAAAAGTGGAGGAGATGTGTGAGCAAGTCACACGTTCCTTTCTGGACATACCTTTTTTTGGAGCCTACAGAAGAAGGGGAAGATGATGACGACGAAATAAATGAGGATGCAGCGTATGAAGGACACTATGAAACCCTCAGTCAAGCTCTTATTGTTGGTGATAATTTTGTTGTTCCCGCACCAAATGACAATAAAGAAAAAGTGTATTTCTATATTGTGAAATGCACTGCAGCTATTGAGGAGTTTTATTCAGACGCTGAAGATGAATGAGGCAATATCATTGGGTGAGGATCCTATGCTATCAAAGGGTTTTACTATTGTATGATAAATGAGAAGACCTACGAGCTTTGGGACAAAAATCCATAGGTGTTCATATATTCACATCTTGTTCGGGCAATAAAAATCCCCATGATACCCCATCCCAGCAACTCAAAACTATATACAATATCACTTGATGTCAGTGAGTCTATCTACAATAGTATGCCTTTTGAGTAGAGAAGACAAAAATCAACCACCTGATTAAAACAATGGTGTGTTTCTTACCGGTTGAAAAAATTTTCTCACCTGTTATTGGACATGGTTCAACTGGCTTCTTCTTTAGAAGGGATTGGTCTTCTGTAAAAATAACTCCAGGACAATCCTTAAGCAGGCACTTTCCTTTCTCAGCCCAGTGAGCATAGAAAAATGCATGGTATGCATGTGAACAAGGCAATAGAACATGGCTTGGGTGATTGTGATCATGAATTTTTACACCACAAGCATTGCACACATCAATGAGAACAACACTATGTCCAGGAGCTAAAACTCGTGCATGCAAGACTATGGTTTCAGGTAGCATTGGTTGACTAATCATGTTTGTCACAAACACGACACAGAGAACAAAGGTTTCCTCACGCTCCAAGCATTTGGATAATTCTTCCTGTAGGCAAGAGACCTCTGTTATCAGACAATGTCAAACAGGTATAAAATCAGTATGAATGCTTGAAGATCGGTATAATAATGTTATCATACCGGTATGATTACATCCTGTTGGTATGATGTTATCCCACCGGTATGATGTTATTATACTGATAGTATAACATCCGGTAACATCATACCGATAGGATAACATTATACCGAAAGGATAACATCAAACCGGTTGGAATTTATCATACCGTTAGGGTGTAATCATACCGGTTGGATCTAACCATACTGGTCGGATATAATCATACCGGCAGGATATAACCATATCCGTAAGATGTAATCATACCGGTAATATGTAATCATACCGGTAGGATATTATCCTACCGGTATGATAACATCCTACCGGTATTGTCATCTACCCTTACCAGATTGATGTTATTGTCATACTATTATCTTTTTTTATTATTCGGTTTTGTGGTACCACATTCTACCCATCCCGGTATGATAGAGCCATAATACCGGTATTGTAAAACTTATAATACCATTTTCACTACTAGAGTTTTAATACAATATGGTTGTTATAATCATACCGTTACTTTAGTATTAAACTACTATTTTGTTTTGTTACTATATCGGTATTATTTTGTTGTTATACTTGTATTATGTTTCTTTCATACCGTTATTGTGATCATTGATAGAACTTATAGTAACATGTTCACCAATAGAATACCAATACCGGTATTACAACCGTTACTTTTCAGGTATGTTACCATTATTTATAGTAATCAATCTACTTTATAGGTATTATTGTGTAATCATTCCACAATAGTATATCGACTACAGTATATTGTACATCCAAACGAGTACTTTGTAGGTATTATACTACAATCAGATGGAGTTAAAAGAATACCTATGCCTGCTGCTGTAGGGTGGCTTCTCTTGGTCAAATTTTTCTTGGAGGCTGTCAAGCAAGCCTGTTGGTACATTGGCATCGTCAGGGAAGTGCATTCGGATGGTGTCAAGGGCACCCTCGCAACGGTGCACATCATCAACATATTTGACCACAAAATCCTTAGCCTTCTGACAGTCGGCTGATACATTGTCATGAGATTTTCTAACCTCAACAAGTAGTTCTTGCAAGGAAGTGGATACTTCAACACTAAACGCAGACTGAGTAGTTGCAAAAATCCCACTTCTAGCTGGTGTACTTCCGGATGGGGTATTTACTACCAAGATGGCAGAACCACTTCGGGTTCCTGTGGATACTTGGGAAATCTCTAACTTCCATTGTTCTCTTTTCCTATCTAAGTGACCTTCATTGGTCACATTCTTCACCACCTTAGATGCAAACTCAGCCCACTTTACCGGACCTGTGTATACAAAATAAACATATCCACGTGCAAACTTGACTCCCAACAGATAATTTGGTGGTTTGGATTGATACACCTACTTGTAGAGCTGGTAGAGTGCCTTGTAGTGATCCGGCCTTGCTGTTTTTATGGGCACTTTTTTCTCCTTCACTGGAAGACACGTGAAAACTTTCATCCAGTCGGATATGGGCACATCTGCATCTATCAACTTCTTGACACCTTTCCCCTCAAGACTTAACCCATATTCCCTGTGAAAATCCTCCTTTGTCGTGCAGAATGCCTTTAATGGCACCTCCACATCCTTGGGGTGAACAAAGTGGCTGATTTTGGGAGGAGGCTGTAACTTCTGTCTCTGAAAATAATAAATCCATATTCATTACTCAATATATCCACACCTCAATACTCTACTACACATACAGGTCCGCTGTACACAACACAGAGAGAGACAGAGAGAGGTGACATACCTTCGTGGGAGAATGTCAGATCTTTGTGGGGGAGACCTATCGGGATGCATTCCTTGGGCTCTTTCTTATATTGCTATCCATAGTGAAGGATAAGAAGCGTGCACAGGGGGATGTAGAGTGAGCTGAGAAAGGTGCAGAAGGAGAAAGGCACAGAGATATGGAGAAGTACAATCATGCAAACATTCGACTGAACATTCATATGACGTGGACTCTACATGTGTTTTTCAATCCTCCACACGATTATTTAATTCAAACAATTCTTGCCCATAACACCAATTTCATACCCCCTAAATTTTAAGCCTCCAAAAGCAACTTTCAACCGGTTAAAACCAGGCCACCTATTCATGCATCCACCCATATGCACTAAGAGAGAGAGAGAGAGAGAGAGAGAGAGAGAGAGAGAGAGAGAGAGAGAGAGAGAGAGAGAGAGAGAGAGCTGAGATTTTCTAGTAATTACCACTTCAAAATTATTAGGTCTTTGTAATCACATTGTCATTATGGAGAAAGATCAAGAATTGCCTTGAAATGTTATGAAATCAAGAGCTTATAAGGTTCGCTTCGACTTCGTGAAAAACATTGTTGATGGCTTCAAGGAAAACCAAGTCAACATCGATCATTGGCCAGAGACCTTCTATGTTTTATTTGGCAAAGATGGGCCTCCCACATGTGTAGTAACCATCTTTATAGACGGTTCTAAAGAGTGGCATGTAAAATTGGGTGTGCTATCATTGAAAGCATGTCTTGGGCTTGTATCCGGTTACAAAATCTCTTACCTAGGATTCCAAAGTATGCCTATTGATGTGATTCACTCTAGGCTAAAGCTTTTACTCAACCTCATACCGAACATGAAAATATGACGTTGTGTTCTTCCTGCATTGGTTGCAGAAGATGCTCCACGCTATGCTCTAGGAAAATTCCACGCATCAATAAGTAAAAGGAGAAGGGTGCAACTAGAGTCAGACTGCCCTTCCATATCAGCTATGGTTACACCCCTATCTACACCTCCAACTATGTCAACTCTTCTTGAACCCCAAGTTTCTCCCTCTATTGGTCCAATTAATAGAGTGGAAAGGGTCAATAAGGGTGAAAGACACACTATATGCACTTGCTCACTGTATTGCTAAGGAGGTCTACAAGTTCATGCTTTGACCTATTACCGTCATCAAGATCTCTTAAAAAATATGATATCTTGAAAAATAAGTTTGGCTTAGCTGAACATGGGCTATCAAGCGAGAACTTGGCTTACAATCCTGTGCAAGACTCAAGTGACCGTGAACACATGTCATTTGAGGCAGTATGAATTATCAAAGCCAAAATGAGGTTCCCATGGACACCAATGATGTTCTAGAAGATGATTTCTCTATTTTGTACATGGAGATCATTGAGAGATTAGTGGAACTACAATCTCTATGGGATGAACATCGATTACCAATAAGTGTACAAGATAAAATGCTTCGCTTTATGTTCGACGATTTTGGGGGATCAAGGATCAATTGTCCAAGCGCCAAGAAAAGTTTAGCGAGACTGCTAATTTAGCTCCCATCTACATGGGAAGGAGACCTTGGTGGTATTCGAGTGTGTGCATGTTGGGACCAACTACACACAATGTTGAAAGGGCTTGGAATGATTACTGCCCAACTTTATTCTGTCTGCACAGGACATCAAGGGGCAAGGCATCCACCACAACTCCTTCAACCAAGTTCAAAATATAATTTTATTGGAGAAATGCCAAAGTGTTTATGCTCTAGAGAACCTCGCTCTAAAAAGCTAAAGCAAGATTGTCTTCAGTGTTGTGAAAAATGCTCCGTTTGTGAAAATCCAAGGAAGTATATGCTCTGTTTCGACTATATACCAATTGGACCTCAATAAAAGCTTTTGACTAAATGAAACATTTTGTCATGAGATGTTGAATGTATGGCTCCATAAGCAAGAATGGCTTCCTGGAAGAGTATAGGATGCACAAAGAAGGATCGTTGATTTTTGGAATGGAACGAAGTTCCAAGAAGTAAAAGATTTCTGGGATCCAATGGTTTTATATGAGCTACTAGTGGTTTGCTCTAATCCAATGTGCAAGAAGTCCTACACCACTTTTCCAAGTTCTAAGCACCATGAAGTCTTGCAAAGAGGATGAGATGTAGATAAAGGAGCTTATCAGTTCACCTGTCTCAAATGCTTGGAAGATATTCAATGTAGCAATTAATTTCGAAGGGTTAATGTACATTATAATTTTTGTGACCATTAGGAAATTTCAGAGGTCATTTGGAGGGCCATATGAAGAGAAAGAAAAATAGAGCGCGTCCAATGAGCACGAAGGCTACGTTACGTAGGAAAGTACGTGGAAAGACTCAAAAAATAGGAAAATAGCATAAAACTTTCACGAATCTAGGATTGTAGCATCGTAATTTCCTTCCTTTTACCGAGCTTTTAGGTGCTTGCATGTGGTCCCACTTCTGATATTCTCGTATGGTCATTAACGTACTGGAGGGTGACCATTAAGCCCGCACAAGATATTGGAATTCTAAAACACTTTCCCTCCATTAGAATGCTTTCAAAGTGAATCTCCCTCCACTAAAGATTTTCTCTGAGAGCTATGGCTTCCACGTCTTCTCGCCCAAGAAGCTCTAGGTGTTTACTGTCTCTCACACCAACAACCAACAGCTGCACTTTGCCTAGAAGGCCAAGTAGTAGCATATCCTCAATTACAATATCAACTTCAATAAGTGCAGAGAACCAATGGGTTGGACAAAGGATAAACAAAGGTTCATGGGTCCTCATGCAACCAAGAAGACCCAAGAGGTCTAGTGGTATCAACGTTTACCGCTCAGCATGGAAGGCTAGAGTGTTGGATTTCAAAGTTGAAATCGGCAAAAGATCTGTAAAGGAAGTTCTTGTTTAGCATGTGTTTACCCATCCAGAGGTGATAGCAAACGGTGGAAATGTATCAGATATACATCAACCACGTTGCAATTGTAAGTACTCTTGACATGTGAACTTACTGATACTCTCATTATAACTTTTCTTATATATTTTTCAATGTTTCTCCCGCTTCTTATGAGCAATGTCTCCATTCTTCACAACTCAATTACATTAGATTTGTCATTTTTACTTATTGATACTCTTAGTTTAACTCTTCTTATATATATTGCAGATGTTTATCCCTCTTCTTATGAGCAATGGGAGCCTGTGGAGTGCATAATAGGACTCTTCCATGTTGTTCATGCCCACATTGGTTCTCTACAGTATTCAGGGAGGAGCACCAAAAGCCTGGCTGATGAGGGAATATTTTGTTATGACCACTTCTACCAACTCAGCTCAGGGAATAAGAATGGCATGTTGGTGAAAGTGCCTCTACCAACCGATTGGAACACTGTGGATTGGCCAATTCCCGAGGAAACAATGGTGGAGGCAATGCAAAGTAAGCTCTACAAGGATATACAGAGGTCTCTACGTAGCTCTATTCCCACCAAACTGGTTAGAATTGCAAACTTTTGTCCTGTTGCACTCTTCATAGAGTTGTTTCATAGCTACAACATACGTGTTACGAAAACTATGTTCATGTGCAAGTCCTTTCAGCAGTCATCCTGTGACAAACTTCTTGACAGAGGATGGTATGTAAAGGAAGAGATTGGTTTACGGTGTGAGGTCGCGCTTGATACTCTAGTTGTCAAGTACATGATTGCAAGCCAATCACTGTTACTCTCGTTTTGGTATATGCGATCACAAATGCTCAATGGTAAGTACATTCCTATGGACCAGGTTTCTGCAGGTTTGGAAGATAATCCTGCTGTGGATGTGGAAGTGATTGATAAAGAGCATGGCCTACTGTTGGTGGTTACAATAAGGGAGCTATGCAGTCTTTAGCATTTGCGGCATGACATAATTGAAGAGTCAATGGACAGGGACCTATCAGATTTTTCGTTTTTCCTAGCTAGCCATAAGGTGATGCGGCGAAGGGAAAAAGATATTTTGTGCAAAGAGTTGGATGGTCGGGTTGAAGTAGTGTCAATGTAACAGATATTCTTGTGAACCCAAGTGTATACAAATTACTTTCAATACATGAAGTTTATTGAGCTCATTTGTCAATTGTGCCCTGTGAAAAAGTGTGCTTGAAATACATTTCTTTACCATGTCAAATCTCTCTCTCTCTCTCTCTCTCTTTCTCAGTTAGACAAGACAAAGACATGATAGAAGAGTCATCTTAATTCATTAGAAAGTACAAACTCGTCCATGAACAATGGACCGAGATACAATTTCTGTAAGTATGGAATCAGAATGTCTTCAAGGTAAAAATCGAAGGAATGCCCCTCGAAAGAAGGTGGTGAGATAGTTGTTCCCGGTGGATTTAGTTCTCCCTTTTTAGGAGTATCATCAATCAGTAGTGTATTAGTTGCATCAAAGGGTACACCGATTTGGATAAACGGTTTGTACAAAAGAGGTAAGTGGTTTTTTAGGGTGGTAGTGGCCCTCAACGGTAACGCATTTTCTTTGATCATGCAAAAAGGCAAAATCTGATGTGTGAGCGCTGCATACACTGCAAACTATTGTAACTAGTGGTGACAAGTTTTGCCTTTGCATTGAAGACCATATGGCAACTCTAAAGCGCGGAAGAAGAAACTGAATCAATTCCTTGGTTCCTGGACGAACCATGACTCGACAAGTTCCCATCCGAAACGTTTGCAAATCCTCAAAGGGTTCTGTGTCACAGAGAGGCATGCGCATTAGCAGCAATCCATTGACGTCCAAGATAATCAACCTCTGTAAAAGTTGACAAGTACATATAAGTAGTTAGAAGCTGAACATATTTTGCCATACTTGAATAGACATTACCGGAACAACCGTATCTACAGGTAGCAAGGGTCCATACTGTGTCTCTGTAGTGTTGATGTCGTTGTTGCTCTCCTCTGCTTTAGCTTCATCATTCACATCTTCATCAGGGGTCTCCCCCATGGCTCTTTCTGCCTCATTCAAGGTTTCCTCCAAGGTCTTTTCCTCTCCCTCGGTTGACCGGCTTGCCTCATACATCCTTGCCTGATCCATATCAGTTTGCTCATCCCTAGGCCTGCTTTCCTCATCCATATCCTTTTGCTCATATATAGGCCTGCTTTCCTCATCTTGGGTTTCATCCATAGGCTCTTTTGGCTCCTCCACTGGCTGACTTGGCTCTTTCATTGTCTCCTCTGGTTGTACACTAGCACCTTCCATATGCTCATTTGACCTTTCCTCATCCTCGGCTCTTTCATGTCATAAAATCTAATATCTAACCAACCTAAATGATTTTCTCATATTAAATTGATCACTTAATGTGGGAGAATAAACGGGAACAAGTGTTAAGATATAGATATGTGCTTATAGATCTATCTCAACACGGGGCCAATAGTAAAGGGGCCCAAATGGGAGATGGTCTATCAAGAGCAAGGCTAACCAATGGAGCATAAGACCTTAGGGTTAGCTTCATTGAAGACCTCCAATAATGTGTGTAAAAGTCCTTTGACCTTAGGTAAGCTAGGGCTGAGCTTGAGGTGGGAACCCGGCCCAAGCTCGAGGTGTTTGTCCTGCTTGAGGTGCTTGTCGTGCTTGAGGTGTTTGTCCTCCTTGAGGTGCTTGATTAAGGTGCTTGAGGTGCTTGAATTACTCCATGCTTGAGGTGCTTGACTTGCCGCTTGATTAAGGTGCTTGAGGTGCCTTGACATGCTTGCCTGAGATGCTTGTGGGAATACCCCCTAGTCCAAGTGCTTTGTCATGCTTGATGACTAAGGTGCTTGAGCTCCTAAAGTCAAAAGCATCCCTTTAAGAGGGGGGGCGATCCCTTTTCCTAGGGATTAGCGAGAGAACATACACTCACACTCACAAGAGAAGCCCCAGCTTGAAGAGGCAGCAAGGACACTTGTCAAGGTCCTCCTCATGTTGCCCTCATGGTGTGCCTGAAGCCTATTGGTTGGCCACCGAAGGGGTCCAATGATAATTTAGGATATTTAATTAATTGATTTTGCATTTATCAAGTCCTCTCTCTCAAAGGGAAAAGGGGGACACTTGTCCCAAGGCTACCCATGTTGCTTGTAATGGCTCCTGCTTGTGATTGGCTAGACCTGGAGGGGTCCAATGAGCTTCAAGCATGAGCTACAAGGGGGGGTCGACCCAAGCAAGCTAGGGGGGTGCTTAGGGGGTTATACTCACCCACACACACTCACAAACACTCTCATTGTGTACTATGCAAAGTGCAAGAACTCCCTCTCCTTCTCCAAGCAAGCAGAGGTTGAGAGCCTACACCAACACTCTTGGCTATGGAGTGCAAATCCATCCAAGAGCCATGCTTCAATGCTTGAGCTTGCCATCTATTTCTTCTTCATTACTATGCTATTATGTATGCTAGCACAAGAGTTATGATAAGTGAGGAACTAGCTCTTTCTCGTATGAAATGTTTCTTCTTCCTCTTCCCTACCCTCATTCCCTGCTAGCTCTCTCCACCTTAGAAGGTGTTTGAGGTCTTGGGACTGAGGCTTGGTATAGTTAAAGCTTTCTTCAAGTTTAGGTTATGCTATGATGGTGATGCATGAAGCTTTCCATCTTCATTGCTTCACCTAGGTCACAAGGAACACAAAGAATGTATTGTAACAAGTCTCTCTTTATGGGAGAAATCATAATACAAATGCCTATTGGAGGGGGGACCGGCTCCACATAAATCCGGTCCTCAACTGTTGTCATGGTCTCTAAATTCTCTCTCTTGCAAAAGTATTGTCTATGCCAAGTTAACTAATTGCTATGATTATGTTGCTATCTTCAATTATGTCAACCCGCTATGCTCACAAAATCATTTCTTGAAAGTACTCTCATTAAATTCCGCTACTCTCAAATTGAATAGAAAAATTCCATTACATTGGTATCAGAGCATTTGGTTTCTCTTTTCTTGCTTAAGAAGAGAGGTCCTTAAGTAGCCTATAAATGGTTGATGTTGTTAATTTTAATAGAGTAAGTGGAACTGGGATCTAATATCGGTTTTGTTAAGCCCACTATGTGGGGGATGGTGACACCTCGGGAGATTTGGACTTAATAATGGAGTCTTTTTAGACTTGCCTACGGCTTTACCATTATTGAGCCATAAGAAGTCCGAAAGGAGCTAGCCCTAAGCAACTCTGCTATGTTAGACCTACTCCTCTACTCTCTATAATTAACCACTTTCAGCCGTGGGTGTAGATACTTAAGAGCCGATTTTCAAAGGCTAAGAGGAGTGGCAACTAAGGTTTTGTATTTCCAAAGCATACACTAAGTATAAACATAAATTTTGTTAACATGGCTGACAATAATCAAGAGAGTAGAATGAACATTGATAGCTTTGATTTTGCACATGAAGGTGCTAATGATGATGCTCCCATGTTTGTGAATTATCTCGTCACTAGGTTGCAGCAAGCTATGGGCAACCCTGCTTTGCAAGCCGAAGTTACTCAACAACTTCGTGCTTATGGAATTTCCGTTCCTCTCCCAGAGGAGAGAGAGCTTAGGAGGCCTCTTGAAGAGACCCCCAAAAGAATACTCTCTCCCATTCGAGAGGAGGAATCCAAAGAGAAAGAAAGCAATGACAGTCTAAGTTCTTCTGAAGATGTGGTTCCACGAAGACGGCGGTCTAGACGATCGCCTACTCCTCCCAAGAGGAAAAGAGCAACCTATAGTCCTTCTCCTCATCACTCTGAAAGGCAAGAGAGGAAACAAAGGAAGAAAAGGGCTAGGAAGAGGTCACCCTCTTCTCCTTCTTCTTCACCTTCCTCCTCTTCCGATGAAAGTTATGGCTATTCTCCTAGAGAATACAAGAGGGGAGGACATCGCAAATCATTTCGTGCATGGCGAAGGTCACAAAAGCTAAAGAAGTTCAAGGAGGGAGGAAAGAGTATCTCTTTTCTCACCTATGATGGCACCTTTGGTGCTACCGATAAAGTGTTGGCCTTCATCCAACAATTTGATGCGGCCTTTGGGGACGAGGGCTTCACAGAGTCTTCCAAGCTACGCCATGTAGCTATGCACTTCCAAAAATCAGCTCGTCAATGGTGGGCTAGCCTTCGTGGCAATGGAGAAGCCCCAAAGACATGGAAAACTCTACGACTTTCCATCATGAAGCAATTTCTTCCAAGCGATACTAAAGATAAAGTTCTTACCGAATGGCGCGGCTTGAAGCTTCTCTCTCATGAGTCTATCAACAAGTATGTAGACAAGTTTTGGGATTTACATCTCAAAGCTACTGTCTTTCAAAAGATAGACTTTGCCGAGCAAAGACATCAATTCTGTGCGGGATTACCTGAAGAGATGGCCGAATACATCAACTCTCAACGGCCTGGTACTATTACCGAAGTAATCCATCACACCATGGTTGCTTCACGCATCAATTTCCATCAAGGGGCTAGACGTAATGTCAAGCCCATGGAAAACAAAGATAAAAATGATGCAAAGGGGAAATCCAATGCTCAAAATAATTCCCAAGGCACTTCCAACAACAACAACAATCGGTCCAAGGAGAAGGGAGTTTACAAAGTTAAAAACAAACTCTCTCCTGAAGAGCTTGAAGCTTTTCGCAAGGACCATAAATGTTCCAAGTGTGGGGAGCAAGGACATGGCTATCGTTCTTGCCCCAAGAAGAATACTCGCAATGAGACTCCTAGGGCTTCCACCATCGAAGCTCCAAAAGAGGATGCTCATTGCAAAGGATCATCACTCTCCTATGCTTGGGGAAAGGTAAGAGAGCATGATGCCTTCATCTTGTTTGACCCTGGCTCTACTCTCAACTTCATATTAATAGAGTTGGCCACCAAGTTGGGCATTCAAGCTTTTGAGATGGGAGATATAGTAACAGCTGATGCAGCTTTCAAGGGACAACAAGCCTCCGTTACTCCCTTGATTGGGAAGTTGAGGCTTCATGTCCAAAGCTATGTCGACAAAGAAGACTTCTTCATCTCTCCTCTCCAACATCAGGATGTTATCCTAGGGGCACCATGGTTTGATCGCATGGCTGCCAACATGAAGTTCCCTGAAAGGAGAATTTACTTCACCTACAGGGGAAAGAACATGTATATAGATGCTAGTGAGCGTGATACTATTCCACTTGTAAATCCTCTTTCTTTTGATAAATCAATGAAGAGCTCAGTTTTTGCGTACATGATTTATGTCAAAGAGTCTCTAAAAGCTAATAATGTTCCATCAAATGAAAATGATAGGAATCAAGAAGAGTTAGACTTGTCTACTTTTCTAAAAGGATTCCAAGTTGTGTTCATCAATGATATCCCTATGGACCTACCTCCAAAACGAGGGGATGATGACCATCGTATTGAGCTCCTTCCAGGAAGATCACCGCCTAACAAACCTCCTTATCGAGTCTCACAAGCTCAACAAGAGGAGATTATGAGGCAAGTACAGGAATTGGTAGACAAAGGGATGGTGAGGCCTAGTTCCTCTCCCTTTTGTTCTCCAGTCCTTTTAGTGCAAAAGAAAGATGGTACATACCGTATGTGTGTGGACTATCGAGCACTAAACCGTATCACTATCAAAAACAGATTTCCCGTGCCTCGGGTAGAAGATCTGTTTGATAAGCTACAAGGCTCTACCTACTTCAGTAGGATTGACCTTAAGAGTGGCTATCATCAAATAAGGATAGTGGATGAAGATATCCTAAAGACCGCGTTTCGCAAAACATTTGGTCCTTATGAATATCTAGTCATGCCTTTTGGCTTGACTAATGCACCAGCTACTTTCAATCGTCTCATGGAGAAAAATTTTAGACCATATCGTAAATTCACTGGAGTGTTCTTTGATGATATCATCATCTACTCCAGGTCTTTGGAGGAACATAAGCAACATCTCCAAGTGATTTTTCAAGCCTTGAGGGAGGACAAACGTTTTCTCAACCAAAAGAAAAGTGAATTCTTCCTTCAAGAGATTCAATATCTAGGTCATATTATCTCTCACGATGGTATTCGTATGGATCCATCAAAGTTAGAGGTAATAAAATCATGGCCTAACCCAAGGAATCTACATGAGCTAAGAAGCTTTATTGGTATGTGTGCATACTATAGATGCTTCATAGCAAAATTCTCTCAAGTAGCAGGACCACTACACGACTTAACAAAGAAGAACGTTAAGTTTGTATGGACTGCTAAGGAGCAAAATGCTTTTGAAAAACTCAAAGAGAAGCTTACTTCCCAACCAGTCCTCGTGCTTCCGGATCTCTCAAAACCATTTGAGGTCCAATGTGATGCTTGTGGTGATTGCCTCGGAGCGGTTTTGCTTCAAGAAGGGCATGCCATAGCATATGAGAGCCGAAGGCTCAATAGTGATGAACGAGTCTTGGGCATTTATGAGAAAGAGCTTTTAGCTGTTCTACATGCCCTAGACACATGGAAGCACTACCTATTAGGGACTCCATTTATCCTACGAACCGACCACCAAAGTCTCAAGTATTTCATGACGCAAACCAAGCTTTCCGACAAACAAACGAGGTGGGTAAAATTTCTTTTGCAATTTAATTTCCATATTGCTCACATAGCTGGTAAGCACAATCAAGTTGCCGATGCACTTTCACGATGACCAAAAGTTAATGCGGTGTCTATAGCTACTCACAATGATCTATCCTCTATGATAGATGAGTATGCTACTGACCCTGACTTTAGAGACATAATGTCAGCCCTTGCTTTGGGGAAGAAAGAGGAACCATTCACCTTGCAGGATGGTTATCTTCTCCACGGCAATAGGCTATGTGTTACCCATTCCCTTCGTGAGAAGGTTATGTATGAATCCCATGCTCCTCCATATGCAGCGCATAGAGGTATTCAACCTACTCTCCGAGGAGTAGAGACGTATTTCTATTGGCCTACCATGAAAGTGGACATACAAGACTATGTTTCAAAATGTGTAGTATGCCAAAAGACCAAGTATGATAGAGGGAAGAAACCTGGATTACTCCAGACATTGCCTATTCCAAATTCACCATGGGAGAGTATATCCATGGATTTCATCTTTGGATTACCCAAGTCTATCCATGGGAATACAGGAATATGGACAATAGTCGACAGGTTTAGCAAGCAAGCACATTTTATTCCTGTCAAAAAGACTATTAAGGCACATCAAATGGCAACTCTCTTCATATCACAGATTTTCAAGCACCATGGATTACCCACATCCATCGTGTCAGATAGAGATCGTAGAATGACCAGTAATTTCTGGAAAGGTCTCTTTGAAAATCTAGGAACAAGATTGAATTTCTCTTCGGCCTATCACCCACAAACGGATGGCCAAAGTGAGATAGCCAATCTTACGATACTCGATCTACTCAAGACTTATGTTACCGAAGTAGATCAACGCTCACAATGGGAAAAAGTATTTACCTCTAGTAGAGTATGCCTACAATAATACTGTACATACTTCTACGGGGAAAGCACCTTTCGAGATCATAGAGGGAAGACCTAAAAGTCCCTTGCTACTCAAAGTACATGGGAAGATCTTCACCGCTGATGAGTATAGCCGTGACCTACAAGAATCTGTTCAAAAGATTAGGGAGGCTATAGCCATCTCTCAACAAAGGCAAAAAACTGCTGCTGATAAGCACAGAAGAGCCTTAATGTTCAAAGAAAATGATGGGGTCTTACTCAAGTTTCCTAAGGCTCGATTAAGGCAAACGACGGGCAAAAATCCTACGGGCCATCAAAAGTATTATGCTAAACTAGCAAAAAGATACTATGGTCCTTTCCAAATCTTGAAGCCCATCAATGAGACGGCTTATCAACTCAAGTTGCCCAACCATTGGCTTATACACAATGCCTTTCATGTAAGCCTACTTAAGCCCTACAAAGGAGAGCCACCAACTGAACCAATTATTGAAGACCCTCCCGAAGTTGAAGACCAAGAAGAGGTACTACAACCTGAAACTGTCCTTCGGCATGAAGACAAGGTACTACGACATGGTAAGATAATCCAACGGTATCTTATTAAGTTCAAAAATTATCCTTTTGACGATGCTAAATGGATGCAAGGAGTACAACTTAAGGATAGTATGAACCTTGTCAATGCTTACAATGCTACATTAGAGTAAGCAAATGTACAACTCTCTTTTAAATGACTCATGTTTTTGTCTTATAAGACTAATCCTCTTTTTAATTGTGCACAAATTTAACTAGTATGCATGCTTAGAATCATGTTTGTGATGACGACGTCTCTCAAACACCAAGTAGAATTTGTCACTCTACTTTGGGAGAATGAAATGGACTAAAGAGCAGACATGCTTGCGGCAGCTATGTCTCCCAAGCACCAAATGGACTACTCATCCATCTTGGAAAGATGTCGTAGGGTAAAAAAGGGATCCTCTACCCGCTAAGTACGATTGACTAATGACTAAGCCTTTATCTCTTCTACCTCATAGTCGAGGACGACTATGATTTCAAGAGAGAGGTAATGTCATAAAATCTAATATCTAACCAACCCAAATGATTTTCTCATATTAAATTGATCACTTAATGTGGGAGAATAAACGGGAACAAGTGTTAAGATATAGATATGTGCTTATAGATCTATCTCAACACGGGACCAATAGTAAAGGGGCCCAAATGGGAGATGGTCTATCAAGAGCAAGGCTAACCAATGGAGCATAAGACCTTAGGGTTAGCTTCATTGAAGACCTCCAATAATGTGTGTAAAAGTCCTTTGACCTTAGGTAAGCTAGGGCTGAGCTTGAGGTGGGAACCCGGCCCAACCTCGAGGTGTTTGTCCTGCTTGAGGTGCTTGTCGTGCTTGAGGTGTTTGTCCTGCTTGAGGTTCTTAATTAAGGTGCTTGAGGTGCTTGACTTACTCCATGCTTGAGGTGCTTGACTTGCTGCTTGATTAAGGTGCTTGAGGTCCCTTGACATGCTTGCCTGCGATGCTTGTGGGAATACCCCCTAGTCCAAGTGCTTTGTCATGCTTGATGACTAAGGTGCTTGAGCTCCTAAAGTCAAAAGCATCCCTACAAGAGGGGGGGCAAGCCCTTTTCCTAGGGATTAGAGAGAGAACACACACTCACACTCACAAGGGAAGCCCCAGCTTGAAGAGGCAACAAGGACACTTGTCAAGTTCCTCCTCATGTTGCCCTCATGGTGTGCCTGAAGCCTATTGGTTGGCCACCCAAGGGGTCCAATGATAATTTAGGATATTTAATTAATTGATTTTGCATTTATCAAGTCCTCTCTCTCTCAAAGGGGAAAGGGGGACACTTGTCCCAAGGCTACCCATGTTGCTTGTAATGGCTCCTGCTTGTGATTGGCTAGACCTAGAGGGGTCCAATGAGCTTCAAGCATGAGCTACAAGGGGGGGTAGACCCAAGCAAGCTAGGGGGGTGCTTAGGGGGTATACACACCCACACACACTCACAAACACTCTCATTGTGTACTATGCAAAGTGCAAGAACTCCCTCTCCTTCTCCAAGCAAGCAGAGGTTGAGAGCCTACACCAACACTCTTGGCTATGGAGTGCAAATCCATCCAAGAGCCATGCTTCAATGCTTGAGCTTGCCATCTATTTCTTCTTCATTACTATGCTATTATGTATGCTAGCACAAGAGTTATGATAAGTGAGGAACTAGCTCTTTCTCGTATGCAATGTTTCTTCTTCCTCTTCCCTACCCTCATTCCCTGCTAGCTCTCTCCACCTTCGAAGGTGTTTGAGGTCTTGGGACTGAGGCTTGGTATAGTTAAAGCTTTCTTCAAGTTTAGGTTATGCTATGATGGTGATGCATGAAGCTTTCCATCTTCATTGCTTCACCTAGGTCACAAGGAACACAAAGAATGTATTGTAACAAGTCTCTCTTTATGGGAGAAATCATAATACAAATGCCTATTGGAGGGGGGACCGCGGCTCCACATAAATCCGGTCCTCAACTGTTGTCATGTTCTCTAAATTCTCTCTCTTGCAAAAGTATTGTCTATGCCAAGTTAACTAATTGCTATGATTATGTTGCTATCTTCAATTATGTCAACCTGCTATGCTCACAAAATCATTTCTTGAAAGTACTCTCATTAAATTCCGCTACTCTCAAATTGAATAGGCAAATTCCATTACATTCATCTTCTGCTGATATGACCCCCTCGGCCTGTTGTGATTCCACTGTATCGGATGTAGGGGTTTGTCGTGGTGGCACGTCATGTATTTTCATATCAATAGTGCGATCATCCAAGCCGCTATCTTCAAGCTCTCTGGGGCTAGACATAGTAAGGAGGTGTTGTATTTAACTTACCCGGTATCTTTGCAAATAATCATATGTGTAGTTTTTTAAAGCACTCTGCAAAATTGAAAGACCACATGGTGAGAATTCTTTTATAAACTAAACCAAAATTGACTGAATGCATTGCCAAATGGTTACCTTAGTCATGAAAAGTTTTAATGCAAAGTAGCTTTGCAGGACATATTCTGCATGGAGAAGACATCTCCAGCCACAAGAATTTCCATCGGTTTGATTTGGGGCAGGTACATCTTTGATTGGGGCCTTGTATAGTTCATACCTTCCACATAGCTTGCCATAGGCAAGCAACAACCTCTTTATACAACTGCACAAAGCAGCGTCAAGATGGTAGCATGAGGCTTCAAATTTACATGGATATCTATAAGAAACACTTTCTGATACAAAACACTTACAACCTAATTTCAGGGTGGATTCCTTTTATTGAATTGAACACCCACACTGCTGGTTGGTTAACATCAAGGCATATGAGACTCCAGTGATGGTTGTTCTCATATGGAAAGATGATGACAGTAACTTCCAGCATAGCACAATGGAGAAACCAACTCTCAAAGGTCCCGGAAGGACTGTTCTTTTTTCTAATAATCACTGACATTTGTGGATCAAGAAGAAACACCTCTGTGTGGGTGCGCAGTGGGAGTTAACTTTTGATCAGGATGCAAAGAGTTTACCTGAGTTAGCAAACCTATTATCTGAGTTTTCAAAGCTAGCAAGATAGTAACACTTACTTAAGACAAGCATAGATAATTGTGTCTGAAATCTGAGCATCTGGATTCTGCAATAAATTAATGTCCACTTTTTCCAGAGCTAGCTTTTTGGCTCCATCTACAAATGGTATCTCTGCAAGCAAACCATCCTTCATTGAAAGTAGAGTTTCTTGATTTCTTGCCTCTATGGACAAGGTCACATTGCATTCTGTTTGCCTCTGGGACTCCACTGCTACTTTTGCTTTCTCCTTAAGCTCTGCTTCCCTCATGTCCTCTGTTTGGTGAGCAATAGTCTGTGCCCTTGCCCTTGTATTCACATCATGTGTGACATCTACAACTGTGAGTTGTGGCACTAGCTCAGGGGGGTATAACAAAATTTCCCTCATTTTCTTATCCCTGCAGACATTGGGGACTAGTAGTTTGTCATACCTCCACCTTATTCTTTTCAGTGTCTCACTATCTTTGTCCATTATAGTAACCCTGTGGGCATGGGCTGCAACAATGGTGATGTCACTGAAGTACTCCAGTAGGAAGTCCTCTGCTGCTTCTTGTAGAGCCATTAATGCCACAACCTTCCACCTTTTGGTGCCCCAGGTAGCTTCTTCACATATGGACCTCACCATCCTCTGAAAGGGCAGCTTTGGTATGCATAAATCTACACATTTCTGTGCCTTTCTGATTTCTCTGAAAAGTCCCATGCAGGTTTGTAACTTCTTCACCCTTGGACCTTTCAGAATTTTATTGGGTTTTCCAGGTCTTTTCTTTGGGGTTGCATATCTGCTACGTGCCTTAGCTGCTAATCCTGGTCCCTTGCCTGCCTTCCTTGCAGTGGCTTTTGTTCTAGCCATTTCACTGTATAGAAAAAGAGGAGTCTCTCTCTCTCTCTCTCTCTCTCTCTCTCTCTCTCTCTCTCTCTCTTTCCTTTCTATAGATTAGCATATTTAAATAGAGAGAGAGTGAGAGACTCCCATTACTAAAGGCGTGCGTGGAGCATGTTTTGACCTCAAAAAACACCTCCGCGCGCCGTTAGTATAAGGTAAAAGAAAGACTCTCTCTCTCTCTCTCTCTCTCTCTCTCTTTCCCCTGCCTTACATCCTCTCTCTATAACACTCACACATACACTGGTCGATGCATAGTACTAACGGCGCGCATAGAGACATGCACACCGGTTATGCCTCTCTACGCGCGCCTTTAGTATATATATATATATATATATATATATATATATAGAGAGAGAGAGAGAGAGAGAGAGAGAGAGAGGCTCTGTGTGTGTGTGTGTGTGTGTGTGTGTCTGTATTTGTGTGTGTGTAAGTCATATTTGTGTTTGTGTGTGTCTCTGTATGTGTGTTTGTGTGTGTCTGTGTGTGTGTATGTTATATTTGTGTCTCTGTATGTGTGTGTGTGCGTGTGTGTGTATGTGTGTGTGTATGTATGTGTGTGTGTGTGTCTGTGTGTGTGTATGTTATATTTGTGTCTCTGTATGTGTGTGTGTGTGTGTATGTTATATTTGTGTCTCTGTATGTGTGTGTTTGTATGTATGTTATATTTGTGTCTCTGTATGTTTGTGTGTATGTTATATTTGTCTGTATCTGTGTGTGTATGTTAGATTTGTGTGTCTCTGGGTTTGTGAGTGTGTGTGTCTTTGATGTGTATGTTATATTTGTGTCTCTGTGTGTTTGTGTGTATGTTATATTTGTCTGTTTTTGTGTGTGTGCGTGTGCGTGTGTGTGTATGTGTGTGTGTTTGTGACTGTATGTGTGTGTTGTTTGTTAAGACAGAGCTAGATATGCAATATACTGTGACAGAAAGAGAGAGAGAGAGATAGAGGCAAAGGTAGAGGGAAATTTCAGAAGCAGAGGGAGAGAGAGAGAGGGCCAAACCTCCTGAGGACGCAGACCTTCGTTATGTCTAAGATGGGTCGGCTTGCTGTCGGAGACGCAGACGACGGATCTTTCTCTCTCTCTCTCTCTCTCTCTCACTCACTCACTCTCTTTCACGAGGTGTGGTTTTTCTCTCTCATGACCTCTATATATGACGTACAAAAGTATACGGTCTCAATAATGACCGCATGTGCGACAACATGCAATTATACTATATTTTACAATAGAAAGAGAGAGAGAGAGAGAGAGAGAGAGAGAGAGAGAGAGAGAGAGAGAGAGAGAGAGAGAGAGAGAGAGAGAGAGAGAGAGAGCCTCATTACTGCCAGAGAGTGATAGAGAGAGTGAGTGATAGAGAGACAGAGAGAACCATAGAAAGAGAGAAGGAGAGAGAGAGAGACAGATTGAGAGAGAGATAGAGAGAGGGACTCCTTACTCTCAGAGAGAGAGAGGGAGAGAGACAGAGTCAATTTGACAGACAAAAAGCAATGGAGGAGACACCTCCCTTGGAGTTTCTACAAACCCCACCAACAAAAGGTGATCTCTCACTCTTTCTCTGTGTATTTCCAACAGTTGGTACAAATTGTGTGTGTGTGTGTGTGTGTGTGTAAACAAAGAAAAACCCATACTGTTGTTCAACACACACACACCTCAACACATACTTCCATAGACAGAGACACACACACACACACACAGACACACACACACACATACACACAGACACACACACAGAGACATACACACTCTCTCTCTCCCTCCCCTCTCAGTCCCCGTTACTAACGGCGCGCAGAGCCAACCAAACACTGGCTGCAGCTCTCTCCGTGCGCCTATAGTATAGTTATGACTCTCTCTCTCTCTCTCTCTCTCTCTCTCTCTCTCTCTCTCTCTCTCTCTCTCAATTGTACTTAAGGCGCGCGTAGAGAGTTGCAAAAAGTATGTTATCGTCCTTGCACGCCTTTAGTGCTGTGAGACACACACACACACACACACACACACACACACACACACACAGAGAGAGAGAGAGAGAGAGAGAGAGAGAGAGAGAGAGAGAGAGAGAGAGAGAGACTATGTGTGTTTTTGTTTGTGCTTTGGAGAGAGACATATATATATATATATATATATATATATATATATATATATATATATATATATATATATATATATATATGGAGAGAGAGAGAGAGAGAGAGAGAGAGAGACTTTTCATGTTTCCTGATGAATAGGATTAAGGTCCAGTAGGCAGAAGAGGCTGAAACCAGACCCAGAGCTTGTGCTAGGATTTCAACCTTTGCAGGTTCAGTTGCTTAATGTTTCTGCCAAAAGAACTGTTGACTTTTGTCAGGACATATTTGAAGCAGAGTCGATTAGTGAAGATCAATCAGAGAGGTCACCAGGCCAAGAGGATCCCTCACCCTACAAGGCTCCCTCACCCTGTACAGTACTTGTCAAGAAAAATACAAGAAAGAGGAATATAGACTTCTCAGATGATGCAGATGTGCCAGAAAGTAGTCCCTGTGCAACTAAAGGTAAAGCCAAAGAGGATGTGTCTTCTCTGGAAGACCCAGCTGCAACTGATGAGAGGCTGTTTGATTTTGCAGCATCTTGTGGTGCTGGGGACAAGTTTGATCTAGTTCATTCTATGTTTAACCCAAAGTTTGACATTGAAGACCTGTTAGCTCAGCACAGTAATTTCTTGCAGTCCTACAGAGATAAGTTTGAAGTGATGGTGCAGGTAGGGAGGGTTGTTCTGCCCACTATGACTCTTGTGCATTTAAATGACTGTGGTGGAAAGGTACAGGGACTGAAGAAGTATAGGGAATTACCACCTTCTTGCCGACATTCAGCCTACCCTTTGCACCAAAAAGAATGCGAACTCATTCAGGAAGCCTTTGGCTTTATGATTTATCTGAACAGCCTGTTTGGATTCCTCATGCAGAATCTTGATGAGGTGTTAGAGGAGCAGGATGCAGCACCAGATTAAGAATGCGAGGAGACAACTCATATACAATAAGTCGAGGAGGTTGAAGATACAGTCGACCTTGAGGTTGAGGCAATTGAAGTACAAAGAAGTAAGATGCTCTCTGTGAAAACCACAGAAATGAAACTTCCATTGGATATCACTAACTTCACTGGGAAGCATGCTCAGATGATGTTTCCTACTGTGCCTGACTTCAGGATTGGAGACAGGACCTATATCTTCTTACATGATGTGCAAAGCATCTTTTATTTAAGGGAGGATTTCTCCCTGGCTATTATTTCCAGAGTCCAAGAGGAGAGGAGTGGATTTGTTTCAGAGGATAGTAGTGATGATGAGGCAATGGAAACATCCAGCAATCCAATGGAATGTCTCCGAAGATGCTTTGAGAAAGCTGAAAAATACAAGGAGACACTACCTGATGAAGCCACCTTCCAAGCAATAAGACAAAGCCTAAGACCATCAACAAGTAACAAAGAAGTGGAGGATTGGTTTAACCATTCAGGTCAGGGGTCAACTACATCTGTAGACCTGTGGCAGGAAAACCTCTTTCTGCAGGATAAGAGCTTCATGGTAACTCTCTCTCTCTCTCTCTCTCTCTCTCTCTCTCTCTCTCTCTCTTTGTGTCACTTCTTACATGATATGTGCAGTCTTGGATTGCTGACAAGGATGACTTCCTTCGGCGGCGGACTCGAGAGTATCGTGGAAGGGATGCGGCCCTAGAGCAATACCTTTCAAAGCTTTGCGAGTCGCCGATAGTAGTTTTTCACAATTCCATGTCACAAGAGGGTTCAATAGCAACTTACACATTCAAGACACTATCACGCTTCTTGGGTGGACCCGTGCTGCCCAAAAGTGCAGATAAAGTCATTCTTGTGGACAAAGTGTTTGCTAGAGATTGTTTTGATTACTGCCCGGGCTATACAGGTGGTCAGGCAGCGTATTACTACACCTACACAGCAATGGCACTAGCTCTTGCTAGACAAAACCTAGATGAACTTTTAGAGTATGGCAAACATCTCATGATTCGTTACAAGGGTGACGTGCCAAAAAACAAAATTAAACCTTCAAAATCTTGATACACTTCAAGTAGCAATTGTATAAGATCATGTATTACATAAATTTTGTACAATGTCATCCACTCAGAGTATCTTTATCCACTTGTGATTCACATACACCATTGTCTCTCTCCACCTTCGTTGACTTTCACGAGCTCCGGAGTTGTTGTATGCCATTGATCTTTTAACTTTTTGTTGTTGTAAATGTCTGATGACTTGTGCTGTTGCTGAATTTGCCAAGACTTCTTTTGCCTGCATTCGATGAATGATTCTACGATAGAACCATTCAAATAGTTCTCTCAAATTGTTAGCCTTGATTCGAGAGCCACCATGTCGTGTGTGCCTGAAATAAGCATTTCTCGCCATGTAATGAGACTTTTCCATCCCTTGGGTATTCCATATTTCCGGGTTCCCATACTTTTGTATAAAATATGGTAAATGATTGAAGATGATGTGCTGGATGTGAAAACAAATTAGTTAGAATGTTTTACACTCACATATTTGCACATAAGAGAGAATGAAATACACGATAATACCATGTAGTGAGTAATCTGGGTGTCTGTCCATGCTGTCTTGAATGATTTTTTCAGAAGGTTGAGATTCTCCTTGAACTTGTTCATATCACCTTGTGACCAGTCATCTTTGTCGCACATCAAAAATAGGATGTCTATTGATCGCCAAACCTCAGCCTTCGCGTTACGAGTAGTTGGTTCTTGGTCTTTGACTGCAATATGTAGCTTTTTCCAGCTCTGATACTCTACCTTGCTAACATAAGATGTGTTATATATTTTTCCATGTTTTGTTAGCTTCGGATCTCTTGTACCTTGGGGTTTAGATAAAAACCTCCGTGCCTTCACCCCACCGATGGATGGTTTGCATGGGACATCCTTCTTAGCAGTTGATCTCTTTTCATCCCGCTGGATTTTCACATTGCCACCATGAAGCCCCATATCCGACAGTACCATTTCTAAGCACTGCAGGGCTACTTGTCGTTCTGCTGAGTTCTTAATCTTCCAAGCAAACCCGATATATAAGTAGACCAATTTCTCCACAATTCTACAAAGGGCATGCATTGTACAAATGTGGACATTCACAAGTGGTATTTTCAAAACCGATCGAAAAGCAAGATCCTCAATGTGACGTGTTGGAGCTTTTCTCCACCACTTTGGGTTCATGAACTTTGCAGGCTCCATGCAGAACAAACACGGCGACTTTGCCATTGCACCCATTCCACAATTATACATGCACTTTAATGTTTTGAGGTCACCTGCAAGATGCCACTGAACTTGAAAGTCTCCCCTTCCATCTAGATGTAGTACCTCTCCCTGGTTAGTCTGTCGATAAATCACCTCCGGAATATTAGTTCGATGGAACACCCAATATAGATTCTCATGATCTTCTTTCTTTACCTGCAACACAAAATAAATGAGACTTAAGTAGATGTGAACATTTGAGCTTACCTGAGAATCTCGCTTACCTCAAACGCACCAAGCCACCATATGTTAGATTCTGATTGAACACTAAAATATAAAGGATCATCACTAGGACACTTTGAGAGGGCTCTATTCATTAAAGTAATAGTAACACGCTCTAGATTTTTCTCTTTAACAAGCTCACACTCATCCAGTTTTAACACAAAATGTAATACCCCTCGTGACTCTTCAAATGTGATGTTGTAAAACTCCACCATTCTCTTCTGTAATATCCGCAGGTCCATAAAAATATTATTGAACTCATCATATGCCATGTTTGTTCCATGGCCACTGTAAGTTGCTTTAATATGAAAGGGCTGTCCAAGATAGTCTCCCTGTGCCTCGTTAAGTTGAAGCCTCTCTTTCCAAACACTTGAGGCTGATGGTAGAAGTTTGGATTTTATACCCTTCTTAACAAAGATGGATGAGATAGACTTTTGGATAGCTGAATATCCTCTTTTGCTTACACCAAGTGAATCAAGTGTGCCTTGTATCTCTTTTGCAGGCACTGAGTTCTCTAAAATAAAGCGGTCCACTACATTTCGTTGTAGGACCTTAAACTTCTTATCATGTACTATATCTGCTGCCAGGCTTCTACTTATAAGTGGCTTCAATCTCTTTCCTATATTGGCTTTGGGGTCAATGTTTTCCTTGTCAGGATAGATTGAATCTCTACATGAAGACAATGCATAAGTAAATAACAGAAAATTTGCTTCAATAACACTATTTAGGGACATGAAAACAATGCATAACAAGAAAAAAAAAATATTACTTAACTAAGACAATGTAGCCAACCAAGAAGCATCACCTTAATGCTCGGATTCTTTTCTTGAGACCTCCTGATGCAACCTGCAATGTTTCAAGATTGTGCAATTTCTTCTTTCGGATACGACCACCCAAGATGGTGTCCTTCATTTGACAACTTCGCACCTTTCGTTTCAGTTCTTGTACCTCTGTTTCATGTTGAAAAATGGTAACCTGATCTGTAGAATGTAAATGTGAAAGGCGAACAATCTCACATTGTTGAGCTTGGAGAATGCCCTTGTAAGTTTCAGCTTCTCTTGTAAGAGATTTACAATAACGCAGAAGGCCCTTTTCTCCATCACCAGCAAAGGTCAATAAGCTTGTAGGATTGACAAACGGTGGAGACGCATTAGTCATTGGATTCTTAGGGTAGAGAGAGCCTCTCGTCCAGATATCTATGTGTTTAGCTCCCTGAGCTCTGAGCGTGTCTATGGAAGCGGGAGGTATATGTGTGTTTGTTTTACTACGCTTAATCAATGGTTGGTACTCATTATCCAAATCAATGTGAAGGTGATATTTGGCTCGTTTTTGGGTAACATTTGTGCCATTTGAGGAGTGCGCCATTAGCCAAATGTGTAGGTTTAATGGAAAGTGAATAACGGTTGCGCCTTCGTCCCTTCATGTTAGCCTCATTCCCTCCATATTGACGAGGTTCATTCAATGCAACTGAAAAGAGGATTATCCCTCAATCACTACGAACGAATGTTCAGAAGAGTAAGGAATCTACTTAAAGTACACTTTTTGAACTTTTACTATGAAAGACCCAGCTCTATTATTTGCCATTTTTTCTAGAGAGAGAGTGCAAAAAATAAATTTTCTTAGAAGGCCCTCCAAATGACCTCCGAAATTCCCTAATGCATTATTTCACTCATCTTTAATGCTAAGATGTGTGATGGTGTGGTCAGGGTGATCCCCGCAATGTAACATTGTTGCTTCGTTGGGACGCTTTTTAGATGTCTCGAATGACTCAAAAAAATAGTGGTGCTGTGGATATTTTGTTGCTTAATGTATGTACCAACTCCTCCATAGAGGTCTTGCCACTCATTCGGAGAAATATGAACCTTGCATGGGCCTTGTAAGGAATCCTAATTTTTAGGGATTAAGGCTAATGTTGTGTGGGGTTAAGGGGGCAAGGGCATTGAAGAAGGTAGTTTTGAGTAAGCTTTTCTAGCCCTTTTTTTAAGACAAATGTAGGATGTGGACCTAAGGGGTTACTTTCTCTCTAGCTTTTTTAAAGTGAAGGAAGCATAGGGGTGTGACCACATTAGCAAATCAGCAAAAACGTGGGTCACTTAGAGTCAAAATTTGACTTTAAAAAAAAAAACATTTTTACTTATTTTTTACTTAAAACTCCCTCGCAACATATATACATATCCAAAAATCATTTTTTGACCCATTTTTTAACCCACAAGCTTAGAAAGTACATTTTTGCAAAAATATTTTTCCCCAAAAAGTTAAAAACACTTTGTTCTCTCCTCCTCCTCCCTCCTCCCTCCTCTCTCCCTCTCCTCTCCCTCCCTGCTCCTGCCTTCCTCCTCCTCCCCAATCTCTCCCTCCCTCCCCTCGCTCCAGCTTCTCTCCTCCCGTCTTCCTTAATCTCCCTACCCCGCCCCCTCTATCTTTTCATCATTTGCTTCCATGGTGCTCACGGACATCACAAATGGTTTGCTTCCACCACCACATGCTCCGCACACCAAAATCATACATATTCGCTTACCCATGGCGTTTGCACCGAAGACTGCTAGTGAGGGTGATCAAAGGTCATCACAAGAACGTCGCACCGCTTGTGAGACCAATGTTGACATTTGGGTGGATGGCCATTTGTACCCTTACGATCCTATAAGCCACTTCCATCCATACTTTAATAGCCTTTCAACATTTCTTCAATTTCTTGGGAGGGCAGAAGCAGGCTTGTTAGGCTATTGCAAGCGGTTGTGTATGGGTGCAGGTGCTTCTTTGCATATGTGGATGCACGAATGTGAAGCTCTTCACCTCAAGACGGCGGCATTACAAGAGAGTGTTTTCTCTTTGGAGAGGGTGGTTGAAACTCCTCAACAACAAATGTAAGAAAAGGAGTCCCACATTAAGAAGCTTGCCAACACCATCACAAACTTGAAAGAAATACCCCTTGGTGCAAGGGAACGCAAACGCACGTATTTATCCATTGAAACTCTTGCACATTCGATAGGAACACACAAACGATGAGTGACAGCCACAAGGTGATTTGGTCTTTACTTGCATGATGTATTTTTACTTCACACTATTTTCTAAGATTTATTTTTATTGGTTGCTAGAAACTTCATCCAAGAGGCATACGGTGGAACAAGCCAAGATGATCGAGTCAACCTTCTCACTAGTGTCAATACCTAGGATGTAATTTCTATCTTACAATGACCTGGAGGTAAGCACATTAACAGTAGAATGGTAACATGACACTTTTATGTCCTTGGACACTTTTGTGTCCTGTTAAGTGACCATTTTGCTTGAATTATTTGAAGAGTATGAAAATAATTTTTTGGTGCTATATATCCACAAGGTTGCCTTCTGAGCTGAAAAAAACTTAGCATTTTTTTTTGAGTATCGATCTCACCATTAACCTTACTCTTGCACAACATTTTTGAAGTTTAAGGTCTTGGCACTATTTATTATGTAGTGCTTCGCACAAAGGTCGCTTTTTTGCTGAAACTCGATGAGTGTCAAATAGTGAAAGGCCAAAGGTTAGAGAGGCTAAGTGTCACTCAAATGAACGAGGCCCTTTTGCAAACCAAGCAAAGGGATTCAATCGAGCCATCTCCCACCCCGTCTTTTAGCGTGCAATCAGAGAAATACATTTGGTGGTTGGGTGCTATTGAGGTGCCCAAAGAGACCAATGGAGTACTTTCGTGGATTTTTGAGAGAACTCCATGGATCACATAAGTAATACACTCCCAAATTGCAGGTCAGAAGTTGAAGGTTGAGGGTTTTGGTAGTTATGATGTGGAATGGAACTTAGGTGGGGACTTGAAGACCATAAAGTGTTTTCTTGGCTTTAAACTAGGGGCTTCTTCTCTCATGCCTTGTCCATTTTTCACTCAAGGGTACAAACCTAATGGACAAAAATCACATAAGAGCACTGCAAAGGTCGATTCCATGCTTCCATGGCAAGGGCATGGAGAACAAGGGTTAGATTGTCGTGATGTCGGAGATCAAGGTAGAGAATGGGAAGCGTCTATTTTGAGATGTTCCATGCTCAATGCCCCAGACCGTGATCAAAAGTACCACACTTAGAATCCAATCTTTCCATTTCCTCTATCGAATGTATATTTTTGTACATTACACTCATTCATGCGCATTTTTGATAGGCTATTGAAGCTCCATATTGACTTTGCTTTCACAATGAAACCATTGGAAAAGTCCCAGGAAGCGATCGAAAGAGTGGAGGTACTCTTGAATTCCATTGGCTGTCACGGTGGAAATGTGTCTATTGTTGCTGCAAAGAACACAAGGGAGGCCCATGAAATTGCTCAACAAGTGTCAATGAGTGGACAAAAAGCTAGACACTTTTTGAAGAAAGTTTCCCAAGGAAAGCCAAGTCGATATACTGCTCAAAACAGCTCCTACTAGCAGGCAAGTAACCTTTGGGAGCTTTGGGAGGACTTATGCAAAGCTACTACTGACAACGATTCAAATGGCGAGCTTGCAAACAAGCGCAAACAAGTTTGGGCACATTTTGATAAAATGGTCAAGCTTATGGGTATTAACAGCACAACAGAAGAACAATGCCAATCATTTCAAGAAGCCTTGGCGGATTTTACCAAGGTCTTCACCCTTTCTTGGGGTGAAAATAACATCACACATTACATGGTAATCCATACTACATGGTGAATTTATTACAAGGGATTTTTTTAATTAAATAATGTGGATTGTTTACTCATGTGAACAACATATCTTGTTTGCACATGGTGCATTTTTTATGCACAAGTATGGATCACTTGAAATTTTTAGCACTCAAAGCATATAGAAGTCTTATTATCGAGCAAGGGGAGTGTACTTCAGAAATACTCCACATGGTGGTGGAATGGTGCAATCCAATTATTTGGAGGAGATGTTCAACTGATTTTTTCGCACAACATTTGCTCGTAAGCTCACAATGGAGCATGCGCGACAATCCAAGATTGCTATTTGAGTGCGGAAATGGAGTCATCAAGAGCATAGCAACAAGTGGAAAATGTCGCAAGGTCCCGCCAAGCAGGCTGCATGGCGGCGATGCAGAGTGCGACAAGGATCAAAGTGGATTTTGTGCGAGTCACTACACCTGAACGCAGGGTCCAACTCTTAACGACATGTTCATTAATTTTATTTTTTTTCAAAATTAGTGTGAACAGGGCCCTTTTTAAATGGGCCCTTATAAATATTGCATGCTCTCATAAACCACTCATTTCTTAAGAAGGTGATCTCTTCCATATGAAATGGCGCGCACCAAACAAACCGCGAAACAACAACCGCCTGCCAACAAAAACACCCTCCAAGGATGTGAGAAGCCGGCATGGCTTAAAGGCACGAGAAAATGGCCACGAACACCTGGCCGTTCCAGGAACTGTTCCGGTAGTGGGCATGGTAGTAGGGCACCAGAGTCATCAAGGGCTATTGAATCTCCATGTCTACAAGAAAAAACACCTAGAAGAAGAATGAAGCTACGTGCCTAGCACTGGAGAGAAGAAGAGACCCAACAAACAACAGAGTCCGATAGGGAGGAGCCGTCGCGACACCAATCACAAGAAGGACTCGGGTGGTCCATACACACACTGAATCAGAGAGTGAGCCACCATGGCTGCGAGCTGATATATCGTGCACACACTGGGTGCCCGTTGGGGGGAAGACACTGCCTCGAGGCCAGGGAGCTCTCCCCATAGGACAAGATTGGGATCCAAGTGAGGAGGATGAATCAGAAGAAGCTACAGATCCAGACCCTAAGCATTTAAACAGGCGCAAGTCTAAGTTTTTCAAGAAGCCTAAATGCCCCCAGCGAGCAAATGTGCAAGTGCCCCCAAGATAACCGCAGCAGCGCCGAAAAATAGCAAGGGCATTCGCAAAAATCTGCCACTCCCAGAAGACTACAGAGCTTTTGATTCGACAAGCCCCCTTTTCTCGCATAGTCAAGCAAGTGCTTCAAAGCTATGGAAATCAGCATAGAATGCAAGCAATAGCGCTAGAGGCTATTCAAGAAGCTACAGAGGCCCACATCATTTCGGTGTTGGAAGATACCAACCTATGTGCCATTCATGCAAAGCGAGTGACAATACATCCAAAAGATATGCAGCTTGCACGTCGATTGCGACGAGACTTCGAGCATTAGCCGAAGTTACCCCTCTTTTTGTATTGCACACCATTATCTTTGTAATGAGATGACTTTGCAATGGCAATATGATCAACAGTTATGTCTACTGTGTCTACTATCCATGTGTGGCCCTTTTGGACACCATTTTTTTTTGCAATTTTAAGTTATGTTTACCCATAGGATATCAATAAAGTTAACATATTGTGAAACCAGGTGTCTATGCAATATTAAATTAGGTTTTTCAAAAGTCCAATGTAATTGGGTCTTTTGGTGCAGGGATGTATTAGGTAGTGAAAAGAAGTGGTTTCTATGAATTAATGAATTGATTTCAGTTAATTTATGCTTTTTAAGTATACTGGGGGTGTAGAAGCCTACCAGGTGCCAAAAAAAGGGTGGATGGCCATCCATCAGTTTTGTATGGCCCATTTGCGCGCCCTTGTGGCCACCCTTTTTTTTGCACCTGGTAGGCTTCTGTACCCCCCAGGATACTTAAAAATCATAAATTTACTGAAAGCAATTGGTTTTGCATCATTACTTTAGATGGAGCCTTGTGGGCATCCTTTTTTGGGCAATTTCAACCTTTGACTACCCCATAGGATATCAAAATAGTTAACATATTGTGAAACCAAGTGTCTATGCAACATCAACTTAGATTTTTCAGATGTCCAATGTAATTGGGCCTTTTGGTACAGGGGTGTATTAGGTAGAGCTAAAGCAGGTGATAGTGTGCTTGAAAAATTAAATTCACAGTTGATTTCACCTTTTCTAGTGTCCTTGAGTGCAAACATATGCTCCATATGCCAAAAAAAGGGTGGCCACAAGGCTCCATCTAAAGTAATGATGCAAAACCAATTCTTTTGAGTTAATTTATGTTTTTTAAGTATCCTAGGGGGTAGAGAAGCCTACCAGGTTTCAAAAAAAGAGTGCCCACAAGGGTGCACAAATGGGCCATCCAAAACTAATGGATGGCCCATTTGCGCGCCCTTGTGGCCACCCTTTTTTTGGCACCTGGTAGGCTTCTCTACTCCCTAGGATACTTAAAAAACATAAATTAACTCAAATCAATTGGTTTTGCATCATTACTTTAGAGAAACCACTTCTTCTCACTCAAATGTGTTTTATACTTTCTCCAATATCATGTGCATCCAACTTCCGCTGTGTTGTTTCTTCAAGAAAAAAAGACAGCTTATTGAAACATATCACCAATTACAATATTTTCTAAGATTGACAAATCACATTCAGAAGAATTTACAAGATAGAGAGGCAATTTCGAATTTTACTTCCAAAAAAGTGAGTTTACATCATGTATCTGAGGAGTTCATAATTTTCTTGACCATTTCCTGACGCCTATCTTGCGTGTAAGGCAACTCTCAGTCAAGAGGGGTTGCGCTATGGCCTTTGGGTCAGCTGAGCCAATGGAAGCATGTATCCCTATCTGGGCAAGCAATTTACCACGGAAGCCAGTGCCAAACGCTGTGCATACAAGGGATCTACGCACTAGGAACACAAGATGTGCAGTTTGAGCAATGGTGCTCAAATACAAAAACTTGCTCAAAGCTTCCAACAACCAAGTCATAAAATGGGCTTGGGGAGTAAATTCATTATGGATATTGGCCACATCTCCAGGGGGGAGTTGTCCTAGGTAATGTGCAAGGGAAGACTGAGGTCCAAAGCCCGTCCGCTTGCCACCGGTCCTTGCAGCAAAATCATCAACCTCCACGACATCCTGTCATGAACCAATGAAGGTTGAGAAAAATGACAATGAAGGATAAAATAATAACATGAAAATTAGGATAGAGTTTACCTCCTGATCCTTGTCGTCCTCCTCCCTGTTGCCCTTTGCTTCCAAGTCAATCATCAGATGGGAGGTTGCATAATGGCATAGGCATCCTAGCGGCCTCAACCTTGGCTTGTGTGGCTTGGAATTCTTCCTCAGCCACGTGCAACTGCTCTACTGCCAGGATCTCCGCACATACTGAAGCGATCCGGGCCGGGCAACAAGAAGAGCAACCTCTAGACACCCTTCCAGGCTCCCGTGCTGCTCAGTGGGGCTGGGGCACAACACAACACAAACCAAAACAACAAACCCCCAGCCAAATCCCAACTACACAAGGGGCACCACCTAGTTTAAGAGCGAACTAGGACGCAAAAGAGGAGAATCGTTAGAGCAACCCACAAACAAGCAAGGAATTTACACTAACCCTAACACCAATGGAACACTCTCACACAACAAAACACGAGAGAGAGAGAGAGAGAGAGAGAGAGAGAGAGAGAGAGAGAGAGAGAGATGGTGCTCGGGTTGCTTTGAAGTGTATCGTTAATGATCAAGCAAACATAAATATATATATGTAAGAAAGAGAGAGAAGGGGGAAGGGGATGCTTGTTGCACTAATGCCTTCTTACAAATCTGTCATGACCAATCAAAGTGAGATTAGTATTTGCTCAACATAGCCTGAGTAAATTACACCACAACACATCACAAGAAAAAAACCACCCCAATCACTGTCTTAAGGCCAGGGGAGTCCTCTCCACCCTGTCGCCCTCTTACAACATGTGGGATTTATGGCTAAATTGATAACAATACCCGGAGACAAGCTATCAAGAACTTAAATAAAACACCAAGACACTTACACATCATTATTGTCCATGACTTCACGTTGGAAGGGAGACAAGGTATCCATGCTTAGTCCAAATTCACCCTCCTTGATTCAGCAAATGTTGGGCTTACTCTAGTAGGAGAAATGATAGATTTCCTACTCTCAATTTAATGATCACTCTCTCTTACAATGGCATAGAGTTCCCTTGCTAATCACCCCTAATACAACACATACATATGCCTAATGCCAATGAGATTCCACTCAAGAGCTCCTTCTCAAGAGGTTGAGCTTGTCTTCTCAAGCTATAGTATAGTGCTCTTTCTTCTCCCCCCTTTTTGTGCTAGCTACACCCTCCTTTTATAGCAATTTTGAAGGCTAGAGTTACTCCTCTAACCATGGTTGGGTTAGATTTTCAGCAATTTAGCTAATATCTTTTGCTTGGAATTATCAAGAAGTTGGTGGGGAAAGAGAGAGGAGAGAAATGGAGGTGATAGGACTTTTCATAGTGGGTTAGTGTTAGTAGAGTTAGTATTAATTTACAAATGGAATTGGATATTTACAATGGGAGTATCCATGTAGGATACAAATAAGGAAGAAAAACTCTTAAGAGGTAAGAAAAGGTGGATTTCTTACAAGGTTGATGCTCCAAGTGTCTTGAGTAGGGCCAATTTTGACTCTTGTTGACGGTCCACTAGCTTTGACGGTGCATTTTTTCTCCACTCTTGACCTTCCTTGAGAGACAAGGTAATTGAAACTGAGTAATCAACCACCATGATGCTGTCTTTTAAGAGAAGAGGCTGAATTTTGTGGTTTTTTTCTCTTATTCTTCAAGGTTGAGGAGAAGGTGAGTAGGGTGCAGAGAGGAGTGGTGAGAGAGGTGGGGATGATGAGTGGAGAAGTGTGTGTGAAAGAGGAAAATGATAAAGTGGAAGAGAGAGTGTGGCTGCATAGCATGGGAAAACTGGGGTCCACTAATAAAATCATAGCTCACAGCTCGTAGCTCAAAAAAATATGAAAAAATTTGAGGCAAAAGTTCAGTCCATGAGCTACAACTTTTGTTTGTATCACCTTTTCAAATTCGGAGAGCAATTGAACTTTATAAATTCAGCAAAACCGACCGTTTTTTTCCACTGCACAAGGTCCTTGTGGGGTCCTTCTTTGGATGATTCTTTTGAATACCTCCAAGAGTGAGCCCTCCATAGTGCATGTATGCATGCCACCTACCCTTGACCTTATTTGGTAGGTCTATAATTGAAGATATTGTTGAGATCATGATATAAGTGAATAGTACAACTAAGAAAATCAAATATTGAGGGGTCTAAAAAATATGTACATGTCAAATATAAATAATATAAGTGGAAAAAATATAAAGGGGTCAAAAGAAATCTCTCTCATTATGAGGCTACCATAAAAAGATAAATATTTTTGGTGTTCTAATTTTTTAGAAAAAAACAAAATAGATGTAGGAAGGGAAAAATCACAATAGTGAAAAAATATACACATAAATAAAACTAGTTTTTTTGGATTTTTGTTGGGGTGGAGTTACACCAAATATAAGAGAAGCTTACATGAAAATATTTCTATATGGAATAAAGAGTATGAAAAATGGTAAGAAAAATTGTGGTAATGGTGAGGCAATGTACAGAGCATAAATAACACACACCTAGGTAGAAATATTTAAATAAATACCAAAATAATTATGAAAAAATCTTTTATTTAGGCCCTATATACAAAGAAATATTTACATACGCATGGGCCATAATATACTTATATTTTTTATATTTTTTATTCTTTTGGCTCAACTAGCCCAATGACTAGCTAATTGAGGGTTTCTTATTTCAGTAAGGAGATATGGGAAAAGTCCCCTAACTCACACGCACCTATATACAGTGAAAGGGTGAGGGTAACCATAGTGTTTGAGTGATTTGATAGGGTGAGATAACTCACTATGGCAATTACAGAGAGCCAAAAATTGGCTATCAATACAATTGCAATAGTGTCAGCAATAGAGTCCCCAACTGGCAAGAGCTTGCTTTCTAGGGCATTTGGCATATTGTCTAAGGGACATTTGGTGCTGCTACATAGCACGCTCAAGCATTCATCCATGCGTAGGCCAAATGCTTTCTCCAAATCACACAAAAACACATACTCCTCCTTATCCACTACCACTGAGAAGAAGCGACTGATTTCTACCTCTAGGATAGCCACATCCATCAATGGTAGTGGCACTGGAGTGTCACTAGGGCCAGCCACAATGATGGATTTCTCAACCACTTCCTCGAGCCCCCTGGGGTACTCGAGTCGAAGTGTCTTACCTTCCGCTAGAAGGTTGATGGGGATAACCTCCTGCTATTTGGTGTCCTTGATAAAGGACCCAACCTGGAGGTGTGGTAAGCGGAGCTCCTCCAAATCCGGTTCCTTGCTCACCAAGAAGATAAATTAGGCTAGCCGAGAAAGGTACTCCACCCCCAACTTGCGCTTCTTGAGCGCTCACACCCCTGGGCTTGCTCGTCCAAGAAATGGCCTGTGTTGGTGGCAATTTCTTGGAATTTCCGCGATAGTTGGTACTCTTCTGCACACTTTATCCTTCCCTGTTCGATAGAGGGAGCCTTATAGGAAGAGATACATGCTTGCCTTCTTCATGAGTCTCCTCTTCTGAGCTTTTGTGAAGTCTGGTGGAAACTCACCCTCCAAAATGTAGCCAATGATAGGAACCAATGACTCCAATCCCTGGTACCTCGGTTGCTTCACAGCAACCGCCACCATGATGACCTGCACTTCTTTCTTTACACATGCAACGGCTTGTTGTGCAAGTAAATCAGCATCTTCAATTTGTTTCCTAGGAATATGATATAATTGCACCTCCTCAAATTGATTAAATAGCCTACGGATGGTATGAACTTTGGCCCTTAGTATTTCATTTTTGCATGCCCAAATGCCTAAAATCTGCTTCACAATGAGAAGTGCATCCCCTTTTACCATGAGACGTTGTATACCATGGCCAATGCATATTTTTAAACCATGAAGTAGTGTGCCATATTCTGCTTCATTGTTGCTAGCTGAACTTGGTAGATTGAACTTCTCTTTCATGACCACCTCTCCACTTGGGTTGAGCAACACTAGCCCTCCCCCTGCTTTTATTGTGGCTCGACGAAAAGCTCCATCAAAGAACAAGGTAAAAGCATTAGGAATACTTTTTGGTGGTGGCAATGGTAGGGTCTTTACTTCAGGCACCTTAATCTCCTTTTCATGCACCCTATAAGTGAGAATCCCTGCCAATTGTGCACGCACACTATCTTCTACCTTGAAAGAGTATTGAAACTCTTGCAACTCCATAATCCACTTTGAGATCGTAGTACTAAGATTCATTTGAGATGACACCCAAGGGAACAAATTCTCTGCGATGAGGATTACAAAAGGTTTTGGGAGCAAGTAGGATCTAAACTTCCTTATCGCAAACATGAGAGAAAGCATCATGAGTTCTGCCTCCGTGTAGCCTCTCTCTAAAGCATTCATGACCCTACTAGAAAAGTAGATGGGCCGCATCCTGGTACTATAGGGATCTTGTTGTAGCAAAACTGCACCAATTGTTTCTTTCCCAGCACTAGAGCTAACAAAGAATGTGTACTCCCAACAAGGAGGCATGAGTGTTGGTAGCTCTGACAAAATGGCTTTAATGTTACAAAAGTACTCTTCAAGCTCATCAGACCATGCAAATTCTACTTGCTGTGTCAACTTTTGCAAAGGGTGAAGTAACTCCGAGGCTAAGTGAATGAAGCGTGACATATACTTCACCTTTTGAATGAATGAGATGACCTCCTTAAGACTCTTGGGTGATGGTAGCTCAATAAGAGCCTTTGCCTTTGAAGGATCCACTTCAATGCCTTTGTAAGAAACTTTATGACCAAGCAAGATTACTTCATCCTCACCTATATGGCACTTGTCGGGGTTGAGTTGACCTCCCATGTCGTAGAGCTTCTTTAAACCTTCTTCTACCCTTTGTAGATGCAATGATTTTGAGCTATAAATACAGAAATCATCAATGAACACCCTAATTGACTTTCCAAAGAATGCTTGAAACACCATATTCATGAAACGTTGGAATAATGCAGGAGCATTTGTCAGACCAAATGGCATGACTCTAAAAGCATAACAACCCCAAGGAGTGATAAAGGTTGTTTTCAATTGATCCTCCAATGCAATCCCTATTTGAAAGTAACCTGAGTAACCATCGCACACAGTGTACTTCTCATGACCAGCTACCTCATTTAGTATCTCATCCTGGAATGGGAGGGGAAAGTGATCTCTTTTTGTTGCCTCATTGGGGGGACGGTAATCCACACACACCCTCCACTTGCCATTTTTCTTAGGAGTGACAACAATAGGAGAGACCCACTCTGAATTCTCCACTGGATAAATGAAACCTGCTGCTAGAAGCTTTCTTACCTCCTTGAGTAGAGCCTGCTCCTTTATAACTCCTAGCCTTCGTAGCTTCTGAGCTTTAGGTGTGGCCTCAGGCTTTAACTCAATCTTGTGTTGAACAACATCTACCCCACGCACGTCGGTGTAGTCTTTAGCAAAAAGCCTAGGAAACTTCCTTAGCACACATTTGAACTCCTCTCTTTCATCCTTTGTAAGTGTTGTTGATAGCATACCTTCCAACATCCCTTCATCTTGAACACCTTCGTTCTCTTGAGGACCTACCTCCTCCAAGCCTTGACAAGAGGTCTCTTGGTTGCTTGGTTTAAACCTTACCCCCATGACTTCGATGGAAGACTCCTCTTCAGTAATGCTGCCGCTACTTTCTTCTTCTGAAGTGCTATCGGTCCAACCTTCTTCCGTCTCACTTTGAGATGATTCTTCATGGAGATCCTCTTGGCGTTGCTCCTTCATGTCAAAGACAACCTTCTTATGATTGTCGTTCCTGCAAATTAGCTTTCCATTCTCCCAATCCTGCAAAGCTCGCATTTTCATTAGCCATGGTCTCCCTAGGATAAATGGGTAACCATTTCCTTTGGTAGACATGACATAGAAATCCACTGCCTTCTTAATGCCAAAGGCCTCTACAAAAACATTTTTACAAATGCCTACGCACCTAGCCTTGCTATTGTTTGCCATCTTGACCTTAATTTCAGGTGTCTCATGGATGTGCATGCCTAGTTTTTGCATGAGTCCCTCTGTCATGATGCAAATTTGTGCACCCCCATCCACTAGACCTTTCCTAACCAATCTCCCTTTTATGTAACAATCTAGCACAGGTGTAATGTCCTCATTCATTTCAGCTTGTGCAATTTTTACAACAGGCACACTCTCTTTCACCTTTCTCCTAGTGCTAATTGCCCTTGTTAAATCCCTCCTAACTTGTGGACATAATGCAAGAAGTTGAGGCCATGAAATATCAGGACCCTTACCTCTCATGTCTTCCAACAAGTTGTACGGAGCCATACCATGTCCAAGAGGGAAGTCTTGGAGGTTGATACGACGTCGAGTCCTCTTGGTTTCCTTGGTTTCCTTTGCCTTCTTGCCTTGTCCATGGTCACTCTGTGATGTGACTCCTTCTTTCTCTTTACCTTTTCCTCGGCCACGCTTAATGCCATTGGCTTCCATGTCAACCTCATTTGAATTTGTCACCTCTACCACATGCACATTTGGATCTAGCAAAGGTGGAACTCCTTCTACCCCTTGTGGAGGTGGTCTTGGTCCATTTGGACTTTGTAGAAGCCTTGGTTGGTGACCAGCTCCTTCTCCTGCATTCATCACTGGGTAATTCAAGTTAGGTCTCCCTGGCTCTCCACGGGGCCAAGGACAATTATACATCCCATGTCCAGACTCTCCGCAATTCCAACATTGCAAGACTCTCCTAGTTCGTGGCTCTCTCTCTTTTGACTTCTTTGCTTGTCCCTTTGGACCTACAGCTTGTGTAAGGTGAATTGACAGGCTGCTTAAAGATTCATTTAACTTCTCAATCACTTCAGCCGTTACCTCAGGAAGCTCCCTAGATGTTGATGCTTGTGACTTACCTCTGGGTCTAAGACCTTCTATTGGAACCTCTCCCCTTAAGCACTTGAGTTTCCTATACTTCTCAGCAGCCCTAGTTTCAGCTGCATCAAAAGTAGCAGGTGCACCCGCCTCAACTTTTACCGTAAGGTCAAGAAAGAGTCCGGCTATGAACCTCTCCTTATTTAAAAATTCTGCACCATCACCAGGGTTAGCAACATTTCGTATCCATAGAGCCCAAAGACGTAGAAACTCTTGCTTGTACAAGTAGTAGTCATCTAAGTCTTTTTGCTTATGAGAAACAATGTCTTGCCATAGTTTTTGAGTGTTTTGGGGATCAAAGAAGTATCTCTTAAAACGATTCAAAACTTCTGTGTAATTCCCCTTAACTTCCTCAGGCAAAGAGTCAAACCAAGTACTAGCATCTTTCTTAAGGACCACCTCAAACATTTCTACACGTTCTTGATCGGTTACTATCCTCTTGATACGGCAAGACATCTTGAAATTTGCTAAAAATATTTCTGCATCCTCTCCAGGCTCTCCAAAGAAAAGAGGATATCCAGACATTTGGCGTTGGCTCTCCATTATTATGAAAGATTACAACATGAGTTACAATAAGGGATACAATAGAGATTTAGAACCACTCGCCTGCAAATGAAGAAGTAAGAAAATACCACTCTAGGTTTTCTTCTTCAGCTATCCAAGCTTCAATGAGGTCTCGATTTGTTTGATCAAAACAAAAAGGTAGACTATTGATGAGCTCTAAGAAGGGTTGAAATTCTTCAAAGCTAAGGCGATAAACAAGAATCTCTAGAACTTCATTTTCTGGATCCAAAAGAGAAACCATGTCCCAAGTGATAAATTGCACTTGCTCTACAATTCCCAACGCACAAGCGGTTTGTATAAAAACTAGATCTTCATGCTTGTCGAAGGCCGTGAGAAAGTAGCAATTGACTAGGAGCTCCTTTCCTTCGAGTTCCACACAGTCGGAGTGAGGCAACCTTCTCACAATTTCATAAAGAACATCCTCATCAAGTCCAATCAAGTTTACAAGATTTAAAGACTCCACTTGTGCTACAAAATTCATGGACAAAAACTCCTTAGGATTATGGTTAAATCATTCAAAAGCATAAAGAGATTTACAATGTCTCTATGAACAAAGTGTCATAGAAAGTAGAGAAGGATGAGAATTTATACAAATTTGCAATCTTCTCTATGCTCTCTTTATTAAGACAAGCTTTGAATAGCTCCATATCTCCTTTGTTGAAAGCGAAAGGAAGATTACTAATAAGACGCAAATGAGGGAAAAATTCACCAAATGTGAGTCTATGAAGCATGAACTCTGGCCGCAAGTTTCCTGAAGAGTCTTCGTCAATGGTGAAATGCACTCGCCAAACGCCAAATTTCACTCTATTTACCAATCTTAGGACAGACACTAGTTGGATGAAGGCGCGGTCTTCCTTAGTGCCCAACAACAAGAGGAAAATGGCATCCACGCGTAGGACCTTCCGTCTTAACTTCACCACCGTCTTGTTATGAGGGAGACGCCTTACTACTTGCTCCTGCAACTCAATTGGTAATAGAGCTAGATCTCTAAGGATTGAACTTTCACTAAACACACATTCCCTGTTAGAACAAATGATCGTTTTTTGTTTCTTGTAACAACTTGGACAAAGAAAAAACAAACATACACACTATTTTGCCGGGCTGCACTTCATTTTAAAATAAAATGAACACATGTACATCAAAAGAAGTGTGGTAGTTGATGAGAGGTAGAATGACAGGGTTTGGTGATGCAAGAATTTCTCCTACTCTTTGGGCACCAAACATGAACACCATTCGTTGTTGAAAATGGATCTTTCTACTAATTGCAACGTTTATTCTAATGTGTGGAGTAAAATGAAAGAGAAAAACCTCTATTCCTGGGCCATTATACATGGCCTATGCATGTCCTAATGCTTAAAATAACACAAAAATATAGACGTCCAAGCTAATATCGTACCTAATGAGAGGCAAAATAAAAGGATTTGCCGAAGTGTTTATCTCGGCTAACCTAAGAGGACCTAAAATCCTACGAATTACCCGTTGAAATTGCAACTTAGTACTAACAATTATGTGTATCTTTTGCCTTGCAATGGGAATGAAAGGATCATACAAACTCTCGTGATTCATGCAAACTACTTGACTATGCTAAAAGTTGATCCTACACAAAAACATACACGAGTTGTTTTCCTCAGTGGGGGCACCAATTTGAAGCGGTCCGGGGCGGGCAACAAGAAGAGCATCGTCTAGACACCCTTCAAGGCTCCCGTGCTGCTCAATGGGGCTGGGGCACAACACAACACAAACCAAAACAACAAACCCCCAGCCAAATCCCAACTACACAAGGGGCACCACATAGTTTAAGAGCGAACTAGGACGCAAAAGAGGAGAATCGTTAGAGCAACCCACAAACAAGCAAGGAATTTACACTAACCCTAACACCAATGGAACACTCTCACACAACAAAACACGAGAGAGAGAGAGAGAGAGAGAGAGAGAGAGAGAGAGAGAGAGAGAGAGAGAGAGAGAGATGGTGCTCGGGCTACTTTGAAGTGTATCGTTAATGATCAAGCAAACATAAATATATATATGTAAGAAAGAGAGAGAAGGGGGAAGGGGGTGCTTGTTGCACTAATGCCTTTTTACAAATCTGTCATGACCAATCAAAGTGAGATTAGTATTTGTTCAACATAGCCTGAGTAAATTACACCACAACACATCACAAGAAAAAAACCACGCCAATCACTGTCTTAAGGCCAGGGGAGTCCTCTCCACCCTGTCGCCCTCTTACAGCATGTGGGATTTATGGCTAAATTGATAACAATACCCGGAGACAAGCTATCAAGAACTTAAATAAAACACCAAGACACTTACACATCATTATTTTCCATGACTTCATGTTGGAAGGGAGACAAGGTATCCATGCTTAGTCCAAATTCACCCTCCTTGATTCAGCAAATGTTGGGCTTACTCTAGTAGGAGAAATGATAGATTTCCTACTCTCAATTTAATGATCACTCTCTCTTACAATGGCATAGAGTTCCCTTGCTAATCACCCCTAATACAACACATACATATGCCTAATTCCAATGAGATTCCACTCAAGAGCTCCTTCTCAAGAGGTTGAGCTTGGCTTCTCAAGCTATAGCATAGTGCTCTTTCTTCTCCCCCCTTTTTGTGCTAGCTACACCCTCCTTTTATAGCAATTTTGAAGGCTAGGGTTACTCCTCTAACCATGGTTGGGTTAGATTTTCAGCAATTTATCTAATTTCTTTTTCTTGGAATTATCAAGAAGTTGGTGGGGAAAGAGAGAGGAGAGAAATGGAGGTGATAGGACTTTTCATAGTGGGTTAGTGTTAGTAGAGTTAGTATTAATTTACAAATGGAATTGGATATTTACAATGGGAGTATCCATGTAGGATACAAATAAGGAAGAAAAACTCTTAAGAGGTAAGAAAAGGTGGATTTCTTACAAGGTTGATGCTCCAAGTGTCTTGAGTAGGGCCAATTTTGACGCTTGTTGACGGTCCACTAGCTTTGACGGTACATTTTTTCTCCACTCTTGACCTTCCTTGAGAGACAAGGTAATTGAAGCTGAGTAATCAACCACCATGATGCTGTCTTTTAAGAGAAGAGGCTATCCTTGTGGGGTCCTTCTTTGGATGATTCTTTTGAATACCTCCAAGAGTGAGCCCTCCATAGTGCATGTATGCATGCCACCTACCCTTGACCTTATTTGGTAGGTCTATAATTGAAGATATTGTTGAGATCATGATATAAGTGAATAGTACAACTAAGAAAATCAAATATTGAGGGGTCTAAAAAATATGTACATGTCAAATATAAATAATATAAGTGGAAAAAATATAAAGGGGTCAAAAGAAATCTCTCTCATTATGAGGCTACCATAAAAAGATAAATATTTTTGGTGTTCTAATTTTTTAGAAAAAAACAAAATAGATGTAGGAAGGGAAAAATCACAATAGTGAAAAAATATACACATAAATAAAACTAGTTTTTTTGGATTTTTGTTGGGGTGGAGTTACACCAAATATAAGAGAAGCTTACATGAAAATATTTCTATATGGAATAAAGAGTATGAAAAATGGTAAGAAAAATTGTGGTAATGGTGAGGCAATGTACAGAGCATAAATAACACACACCTAGGTAGAAATATTTAAATAAATACCAAAATAATTATGAAAAAATCTTTTATTTAGGCCCTATATACAAAGAAATATTTACATACGCATGGGCCATAATATACTTATATTTTTTATATTTTTTATTCTTTTGGCTCAACTAGCCCAATGACTAGCTAATTGAGGGTTTCTTATTTCAGTAAGGAGATATGGGAAAAGTCCCCTAACTCACACGCACCTATATACAGTGAAAGGGTGAGGGTAACCATAGTGTTTGAGTGATTTGATAGGGTGAGATAACTCACTATGGCAATTACAGAGAGCCAAAAATTGGCTATCAATACAATTGCAATAGTGTCAGCAATAGAGTCCCCAACTGGCAAGAGCTTGCTTTCTAGGGCATTTGGCATATTGTCTAAGGGACATTTGGTGCTGCTACATAGCACGCTCAAGCATTCATCCATGCGTAGGCCAAATGCTTTCTCCAAATCACACAAAAACACATACTCCTCCTTATCCACTACCACTGAGAAGAAGCGACTGATTTCTACCTCTAGGATAGCCACATCCATCAATGGTAGTGGCACTGGAGTGTCACTAGGGCCAGCCACAATGATGGATTTCTCAACCACTTCCTCGAGCCCCCTGGGGTACTCGAGTCGAAGTGTCTTACCTTCCGCTAGAAGGTTGATGGGGATAACCTCCTGCTATTTGGTGTCCTTGATAAAGGACCCAACCTGGAGGTGTGGTAAGCGGAGCTCCTCCAAATCCGGTTCCTTGCTCACCAAGAAGATAAATTAGGCTAGCCGAGAAAGGTACTCCACCCCCAACTTGCGCTTCTTGAGCGCTGACACCCCTGGGCTTGCTCATCCAAGAAATGGCCTGTGTTGGTGGCAATTTCTTGGAATCGTCGCAATCGCTTGGAGAATGGGCGATCAAATTTGTGTATGTAGCACAAAAGATCGCAAGGCACCCAGATCCCTGCATGTGGGGAGATAGATATATAATATTTTATGATGTGCTCTTCCATGAACGCAAAAATCTCGGACACCTCGGTGTTCACTCATGGGTTTGTGGCAGTGACAACTCGCTGAAATATTTAAGTCTAATCTCTACCATCGATTCATGTTAGGCGTGTTGTCTCGCTTCTCCCCCCTAAGGTTCAAAACAAAATATACGTAATAGATCCGTTGATATCGCCTATGCTGCATAATAGCAGGGTTTCTTTTTTGACTCTAATGGGATGGTTTAGCAAAGTCAATTTTGATCTAGCGTGCTTTTTGGTCATTGCATACAATCAATCATGAGATTTTTCTTGCCTTGTAAAAACCATGTTTCATTTAGAATCTTTCTCCTCATCTTTGATGGTTTTGGTAAAATGATCATTGGAGTCTGTTGCTATTTGACATTGAAGATAAGATTGTTTACTACGCAAACTCCGGGCAAAGCAGGGCGTTTTACGATCGTCTAAAAACGTAAGGCACATCTGGGTACATTTGGAAGTAGTGTCTCTTTGTAGTGTGTTGTTGACCCAAGTGGTTATGTATGTAGTGCCGCGAAAAAACTTGTATGCTGTGTAGAGCATGTTTTGTTAGAACATGCTCTAGGGAATACCATCCGACACGAACGGGCAACCGTGCCCATGCAGATTGATGACTATAGTTGTGGCTGGCGAACTTGTTTGAATGCCTTGTTTCTCCTCAGTCAAATTTTGGATGTACCGAACGTAAGTAATCATGCTGTTTCATTGTTTGCTGCAACGTTTGTATTAAAAGAAGCAACATCTTTACATACTTTCCTATTATCACGCTTCTACAGGAACTTCAATTACATAACTACACCCCCAACGATGTGCGATATTTGTTTGTAATGGACATCTAGCATATTATAATCTTGGTAAAAACAAATGTACAAGAGAGGAAGGGGCGAGAGATGAGGAGTTCAAACAAGCTCACGTTAACAAAATGACGCAGCTCTACAATCAGACTCAAGAAGATGTTTGAAATATGCAAGAAGTAATAAATCAATATTATGCGGATGCCGCAGAAGCAGAGGAATGGGCTACACGTCGACGGCAAGAGCAAGAACACAGGGAAATTTCACAGGTGCAAGATGCATGGGAAGCCATGGAAGAGGCCTATGATTTCGAACGACACGAAAGGATGCCGAAGACCAGCGTCCCCAGAGGCAGAAGTAGCAACAACCAAAGCAGAGGGCAGGGGAGCGATGCAGAAACCAAGGGAGAGGGTAGGGGACCAGTGGCAGCGACCAGGAGAGAGGACAGGGGACCAGTGGCACAAACCAAGGGAGAGGATAGTAGCAGGTAAAGGGAGCAATAACTTGTATAAATCTTGATAGAAACAACACAGTTTGTAAAGTTTTGAGATAATGAAAAGTGTACATTTTTCAAACATTGTTTGACCTGTAAGAACTAGGGAAAACTAGACTGAAGATCCTCCTCCCAACCTCCCGTTATATAGGTGGGATCCTAGCCCCTTTCCCTAGACGGATCCCCTGTCCACACTGTCTAGCCCGACCCTTGGCCGTAGTCCATGACCATCCTAGTCCTTAGGTTACAGGACCCTTGTCCTAACATTACGAAGATTTTTCGTCCTCAAAAACAAAAGTGGGAAACTTATTCTTAAGAACACTAACTTTTTTCCAAGTGGCACCTTCTTCAAGTCGATCTTTCCACTTGATTAAGGCTTGTTGTCGTACGTGATGTCGTGTACGCAACTCATGATTATCCAGAACACGTTTAGGTTCATGCGGTAAGGTAGGAGGTTCAATGTAATCAACCAAAACCTGTTGGTCAATGACATTGTCGTCCCCATGTAAGCGCTTTCGTAGACGGCTGACATGAAACACCGGATGAATGCGAGAATTTGATGGTAGTAATAGTTTGTAGACACAATCATCAACTCACTTGAGTGTTTTGAAAGGCCCACAATATCGGGGAGATAATTTAGGTGTCGGTCCAGTTTTCAGAATTTCTGAATGTTTTGGCACACGTAAAAATACTTCCTCCCCTTCTTCAAAGGTAACTTGTCGACGTTTCTCATCAACATATTTCTTATACCGATCCTGTGCTTGCCGGACATTCTGACGAGCAAGTTTCAGCATATCCATGTGGTCTTGGAAAAAATCCTTAACCTGTTGGAGTTTTTTGGTTGCCAACCCCACCGTAGCTGGTGACTGAGGTTGAAACTCGTACATGAGCATGAAAGGACTAAAACCTGTAGTGACATGCTTAGCACTGTTGTAGGCAAACTCAAGAATAGGTAAGTATTCTTCCCAGTCTGACTGTTTTTTGCTGACGTATGCTCTTAGCATATCCTCTAGCACCTGGTTAACCCGTTCCGTTTGACCATCCGTTTCTGGATGATCAGCTGTATTGAGGTTTAGTTGTGTACCCAATCATTTGAATACAACTCTCTAAAAGTGGCTCTTAAACTTGGGATCACAGTCATTAACAATGTTAATTGGCAACCCATACAATTTGTATAGATTGTCCACAAATAACTTGGCTAGTTCCGGTGTCTTAACCATTGATTTGGTTGGAATAAACTTACATAGTTTAGTCAACCTGTCTACAACCACCTATATTGATTCATGACCTCGTATAGTGGTTGGTAAACCTACAAATCCATAGAGATACTTTCCCATTTTCCATTGGGAATCTCCAAAGGATGTAAGAGTCCTCCTACTTTCAGGCGCTCTGCCTTGCTAACTTGACATTTTTGGCAATGCAAGACATAAGCTTGAACAAAGCCATGTAGACCTGGCTAATAAAACTGTCGTCGTACGAGAGAATAAGTTTTTCTAATCCCCGGGTGCCCTACACTTGGACTATCATGACATTCATAAAGAATTTGGCGCCGAATGTCTATGTTCGTCGGTACACAAACTCTCCCCTTGTGGAGTAGGTACCCATTGTCGATGGTAAAATGCTTCCATCGCTGTAGTTCATCACTTGATAAATGAGAACTAGGTGTGGAGTTTAACTGTACATTACCTGCATTGGAGTGAGAAGGATCCCATTTTTGAACATTGCTCCACACTTTGGAATATGTTTCATCTTGCTCATATTTTCCCTTGAGAGAATCTAAAATTTCACTACGAAGTTCTGCGAACAAGAGCGAATTGATCTCTGGCATTCGACTTAGAGCGTCTACCACTACATTGTATCGGCCTATGCAATACCTTAATTTGGCGTCATATTCCTGAAGGATCTCGGCCCACCTAGCTTTTCGACCCTTTAAATCTATTTTTTGTGTAAACCATTTGATGCTTTCATGATCAAACACAATCTCGAACTGAGCACCATACAAATAATGCCGCCATGTCTTTAAGGCGGACACTATTGCATAGAGTTCGCGTTCGTAAGCAGAATAGTTCTGCTAAGCTGGATCAAGCTTCTTACTTTCAAATGCAATCGGCCGTCCGTCTTGTAACAGGACTGCTCCAATAGCACGATCACTGGCATCCGTTTCCAAAACGAATGGTTTCAAAGGATTTACAATAGCCAATATAGGAGCTGTAGCTAATGCATCTTTGAGCGTATCGAAACTGTGTTGTTGAGCGGATCCCCACTGAAAAGCTTTACCTTTGCCTTTTAGTTGATATGTCATAGGAACAACAATGTGAGTATAGTTTTTAATGAACCTTCAGTAAAAACCTGCGAAGCCTAAAAAGATCTATAATTCTTCCAGATTTTTAGGAGGTGGCCATTTCCTCATGGTATCCACTTTGGATTGATCCATGTATAGGCCATTAACTGAAATAACATGCCCTAAATAATGTATTTCATCTTTGAGAAAATCACATTTAGAGTCCTTGGCATATAACTTGTTTGCGCGTAACAACTCAAATACCTGCTTGAGATGTTGTAAGTGTTCTTCGTCAGAAGCACTATAAACTAGAATGTCATTGAGGAAAACAATGACAAATTTGCCCAAATATGGCTTCAAGACACTATCCATAAGTGTCATGAATGTTGCGGTCGCATTGGTTAACCCAAAGGGCATCACCAAAAACTTGTAGTGTCCAAACCGTGTTCGGAATGCAGTCTTAGGTATATCGGCAAGCCGAATACGAACTTGGTGATATCCTGACCGCAAGTCGATTTTCGTAAAAATGCGAGCATGAGTTAGCTTATCAAATAACTCATCAGCTACTCTTGGCAATGGGTATTTGTTCTTAACTGTAACCGCATTTAAGCCCCGGTAGTCTACGCACATGCGCATACAGCCGTCCTTTTTCTTCACTAAAAGGATAGGCAAAGCCCATGGTGAAGAACTAGGTTGTATAAACCCTATGCTAAGGTAGTCAGCAAGCTGACGTTCCACCTCATCAGCCTCTGAGTAACTCGTACGGTAAGGTGGTTTACTAACAGGTTTACAGCCTGCGATCACTTCAATGTCATGTTGTATTGAGCGTGTTGGTGGTAATCCTGATGGAAAATCATTAGGAAAGACATCTTGAAATTCCTTAAATAATTTTTGTAATTGATTAGCAACGTTTGCTTGTGTAGAATTAGCAATTGGTGGAATAGAGGAGAGAGAAGCATGCGGCGTTGACTCGAATGTTCAACAGACTCAATGTTAGAAAGAAAGTGAGACAGTGAGTAGCACAAGAAAACCTGTTCTATTTCATTATCAGAAACGAGTTGCATAAGCTCAACAATACAAATCAGAGGTGATGAAGGTATATCCTTTTCTCCTAACAACAACACATGTGTGCCATGGGAATCAAACATCAAGCTGTTGTGCTCATAGCTATGCTTCAGTGATGGTCCTAGGCTATGCAACCACTCCTTACCAAGAGCCACATCAGCAGGCTTTCCATGTTCATAACCTGAAAATCCAAACAAGTAGAGTACCCTTGTACTTCCAATGGAACAGCTCGGTATTGAGTATCCCATATTTCAGTATCATGTCCATTCATCATTGCTACCTTGTAGTGGTGGGTACTAGAATTTTGAGGCAGTTTGAGCTTTTTCACCAATCCATAATTGATGAAATTGTGAGTAGCACCATCATCTACCAAGATGCGCACCTTGTGCCCTTGCAGATATCCGTACATATGCACTAACTCATGCGGTCCAAAGGTTTGTTGCCACATGGAAGCTGTGAGACAACATTCATGCACCACCTCGGTGTGTGTTACCTCCACTACAAAGAATTTAGAGGAAGACTCAAGAGGTAGTAGTTGCACCGTGTGCACTACTTTCTCCTTCCCCTGAGGAGTAGATTTCCCCTTGGGACAATCCTTTTTGCCATGGCCTCTTCCTAAACATTGAAAACATAGGTTCTCTTTCTTGGCTTTATCAAAATCCTCAGAAGAGAGAGGACCCCTAGACCCCTTGGGTTTCTTAGATGCATTTGAATTAGCAACTAGAAATTTTCTTTTATTGTGCCGGTACTGAGTGCGTGTATTACCATGTATACTAGCAGGCATGTTACTATTATGTGTTTTCTTATCATGAGGGTCATCATGAATATGTGCTTTCACTATGGATTCCTCAAGTGTTTTAGGGTCTTGGGTCTTGACATACTTCTTAAGCTCTGGAGTCAGACCTCGTATGAACCCTCGTACTTGTTGAAAGGTATCCAAGACTTCCAACTTGAGGAGAACGTCCCGATAGTAGTGAGAGATATATTCAAGGAGTGATGGGTATTGGCGCATGGAACATGTGTCCCAAGCCGTCCAATTCTGATCGGCCTCATTTGTAGGCAAAAATTCCTTGCTAAACATGGTTTAAAAGGCTGCTCAACTCTGTGGTATGATGTTCTTCTCCTAGAGAGACATCCACCATTTGTAGGCCTGGCCTTCCAGAGTTAAGCTCGTTTGCAGAGCTCTGGCTACATCCGGAGTACGCCGTAAGGCGTTTTCAGGAGTTTTTTGGAGCAAGGGATTGCGCATATGTACATACACATGCATGGTGCATCGAATAAAGGATTGCCCATTTTCCTTAGCCAGGTGGTTACGTGGGGCCCACATGTGTACAGGTAGGACACCATGTACATAGTGCATCGATTTTCACTATTACCAGTACCAGTGTGTTTTTTCTACAATAATGAGGAGTTGGTAGCGCTTAAAAATTCTCGAGGAAGCTATCCGCGGGCCGACGACATGAGGTAAGCAGGTGCGTCAGATGGCATCTAGTGGCATCAGGAGGCCGAACGGGGTCAATACTTGCACGTGGATGAGTACGGACACAACGTGGATGTTTTCTTGTGATAATTTTGCAGAAAGGTCATCATGAGGACCATATTTTGGGGCCACTTCATGTGGTGGAGGGATGAATTATTGGAAAAATTTGAGTGCCAGGTGTACGCATGGATGCAGCAGGGTGACAACTATGCACTGCGAGGTCAGTTTTTGGCCTGTTCGGGGTCCGTTTGAGGTCATCTAAAAGGCCAAGGGTGCCCAACTAATAAAGCTAAGTGTGGGAACTGAAAAACCAGAGAGAAGACCAGAAAAAACGTGGAGAAGAGAGGAGGAACAGCCGCAGGTGTGTTTTTGGGGTTTTACAAGCCTGTTTTGGCCGTAAACTGCTCATCCGAGGTCGGATTTGAGCACTTTGACATTGTAGACTGGGGTTTTGGGCCGTTCCGGACGCGATGGCACTGTCCATTTTTTCAAATTCCTCACTCTTTTTCTGTTGTTTTGACTGTGTAAGTTTCTCTTATGAGCGATGTTTCTGCTCTAGTTTGTGATTGTATCTGGCTTATTTTACCCATATTGTGTGAGCTGTTTGCCCCTTTGGTGTTGGCCCAAGCTCATTTGCATCTAAATATCAGAAGTTCTCCTCTTTTGAGCTGAATTTTTTGGGTGTGTATGTGTGTGTGTGTGTCTTTCAGTGTAGAGTGGGCAAACGGATAGTCTCTCTCCTCTCACTCCATAGGTGTGTTCCCTGTCTTGGCCTAGTGGCGGGATGCATTATTGGAAAAACTTGAGTGCCAGGTGTGCGCATGGATGCAGCAGGGTGACAACTATGCACTGCGAGGTCAGTTTTTGGCCTGTTCGGGGTCCGTTTGAGGTCATCTAAAAGGTCAAGGGTGCCCAAATAATGAAGCTAAGTGTGGGAACCAAAAAAACAGAGAGAAGACCAGAAAAAACGTGGAGAAGAGAGGAGGAACAACCGCAGGTGTGTTTTTTGGGTGTTTGGAGCCTGTTTTGGCCGTAAACTGCTCATCCGAGGTCGGATTTGAGCACTTTGACATTGTAGACTGGGGTTTTGGGCCGTTCTGGACGCGATGGCGCTGTCCATTTTTTCAAATTCCTCACTCTTTTTCTGCTGTTTTGACTGTGTAAGTTTCTCCTATGAGTGAAGCTTCTGCTCCAATTTGTGATTGTATCTGGTATCTTTTACCCATATTGTGTGAGCTATTTTCCCCATTGGTGTTGGCCCAAGCTCTATTGTATCTAAACATCAGAAATTCTCCTCTTTTGAGTTGAGTTTTTTTTTTTTTTGTGTGTGTGTGTGTGTCTCTGTGCGGAGTGGGCAAGTGGATAGTCTCTCTCCTCTCACTCCATCGGTGTGTGTCCTGTCTCGGCCAGGTGTGTTGTGTAAGCCGAGTGGTGCCCCCTAGTGTGTGTGTGTGTGTGTATCTTCCCAAGAGTGTGTGTCGGGTAGTTATAGAGGCTTTCTGTGTGTTTCCATCCCGCTCACATTCTTTTGGTGCCCCCACTGAGGATCTTCTTCGAGTACCTTCTACTTCGAGCTTCAAGCTTCGAGATTCGGGATTACAGGTTACAGGTTGCAGATTACAGGTTACAGGTTACAGGTTACAGGTTACAGGGACAGGTACATGTAGAGGCGATTCACACAAGTATAGGTAGCTGGAGTACAATGATATACTAGCAGTGGTGTGACTTGCAGTTGTTCTGGGTATGCATCATTTGGTGCATGTTTGAGCGCATTGTTTGTTGGTATTATACGTTACTTGTGGAAACTGCCATTGTACGCCTTTGTGGAGCCATATTTGGTTTTATTTGGCAGTCCCAGCCATTTCTGAGACTTGGTCTGGAAGATAGTCATTTCTGAGACTTGACTATACGCGATTTGCATTAGCCTTCGTGTGAGGCTCGATAGCGTGAGGTTTTATTGAGCTAGGGGATTCTCAAATGTGGATATCCTTTCGGTGATACAGGTAGCTGGAGCACCCTTTTCGTGACCTCGCCATAGGCTATGTATTAGTGATTCCTATTTGATGCTCGGGTTCTATTGTTGACAGTTTATGCATACATATACAGTCTATATTTTGGGTTCCTACTGCTCTACTTCTAGGGAAACTCTGTCAAAATTTTTCCAAGTTATGATGGCTGGTTTCTTGGTCTTTTGATCCATTTATGTTGTTATGCTGCTGAAATTTTGGCAAAATCAGAGGATAAGTCAGGTGTGCCTTCTTGGGAGCTGCATGGTTGACTTTAATGGATGATCAAAATGGACCTCAGTTCACTCCTTTTCATTTAACTCAAAGAATCCAGATTAATGTTCATGTGTCCAGGAAGATTTTTTTCTAGCAGCGTATAGTCTTTATGTTTGGGCCAAGAAGATTAAGGGAGATACTGGAATTTCCTTTGCCTGTTGTAATTCCGATGATCAACTATGAAAACTCATTTGATGTGCATGTGTTTGTCCTTATCTAAAGACAAGCTCCATTGAAGTTTCTAGGGATTGGGTCAGTAAAAAGTTTGGGTTCTTGTACGTGTGTTCGAAGGGGTTCTCAAAGCATCGTAGCTTGGGTAGCCATGGCTTTCTCTTATCTGAAATTTCATGGAAGAAGTGGTGAAGATGCAGAAGACTTTCTGGAGCAAGTCGAGGTGGCATGCATAAGCAACAATATGTGTGATGAGGACAAGATTTTGAGGCTATTTGGATTGCTTTTGAAAGATGAGGCCCGTGTTTGGTTCATGGATTTGGAAGCTAAAGAAGCAGTGGCTTCTTCTTATGGTTTGAGTCTTGACAAGTTTATCGAAGCTTTTTTAGAGCGTTTCCAGGTTTTTGAAGATGAAAATGCAGTATGGAATGAGCTCAATGCTCTTAATCAAGGTTCTTGTCAAGGTGTTGATGCCTATGTACAAGGTTTTACAGATTTATGGACTCGTTGGTGTGTTGCTCTTAAGGATGAGACCCCCCCTTGTTCATTGAAGAACCGTTCTTTTGTTGATGGTTTGTCACCTTGGTTGCGGTTCGAGGTTGAGTTGCAGATGCCCGAGTATTTTGAAGATGCGGTATGCATTGCAAAGCACAAGGAATGGAAGTTTAAGCATCTTGAGGAACATGGTATCAGTACAGGTATGAATGTGCAAGATGGATTTGACATGGAAGATGAAGTTAAGCCTAAGCAGGTGAAAAGTAGCCTATCCTATGATGTTTCTCGTTTCTTCCCAAGGTCTATTGTGAAGCGTAAAGAGGTCTTGCAGGTTCACAGGGTCATGGAAGAGCCTAAAGAGGTGAGTGATGCTTTGGATACAGGATTGAAAAGTCTTGAAGAGGATGCATTGGCTACTTGTATACCTTGTGATTCTGGGTGTGAGTGTGAGGTTGAGGTTATTGATGATGAGCACGTATCTTTGGATACTAGTTCCTTGGAAATTAGGGAAGAGGGCAAGGTTGAGAGCCATTTTGTGAATTTGTTGGATGTGGAGCCTGTTTTGAAGCCATATTTTGATGTATCTGCAGTGATTGAACCGATTTGTGAGCATGATTGTGCTTTAGAGCAGGGATCTGTATTGTTGGAGACTGATGAACCCATGCTAGAAGCTATGGATAGTGGTGATAGCCATGATTATGATGTGGATAAATTTGTGTGTGATGATGAGTATGCTTATGATGAGAAGGGGTTTGGCATATATGAGTCCAATCTCACATATATGGATGCCTATGCTAGGGATATGTGTGCTGCGGGGATACTTTTGTGCTTTGGATATCAACAACTTTACCTTCACACAATGCTTTTAGCTACTTGGGTGCATATTTGCAAGTTGTTGCTATGGCTGGTGAAGCCAAGATGCCAGGTGATGAGTCACTTGAGTTGTCTCTATCGGATGGGTTGAATGTGGCATGCAATATTTATGCTTTTGGAACGCCAGACAGGGCGGATGTGTTAGTTGGATATGCCTATGGTGCATTTTGGTTGATTGTTGACAAATGTAGGTGTGGTGTTATGATGCTTCTTGTGAATCAGGCGATATGCCTTTGGCCTTTTGATCCAGGTGGAATGAGCATCTACTAGTGCTGCTGATGAGCATGAATGCTCTATCAGGCTAGGGGGTGGGCAAATTATGTCAGGATTTTTTTGGAGCAAGGGATTGCGCATATGTATATACACATGCATGGTGCATCGAATAAAGGATTGCCCATTTTCCTTAGCCAGGTGGTTACTTGGGGCCGACATGTGTACAGGTAGGACACCATGTACATAGTGCATCGATTTTCACTATTACCAGTACCAGTGTGTTTTTTCTACAATAATGAGGATTTGGTAGCACTTAAAACTTCTCAAGGAAGCTATCCGCGGACCGACGACATGAGGTAAGCAGGTGCGTCAGATGGCATCTAGTGGCATCAGGAGGCCGAATGGGGTCAATACTTGCACGTGGATGAGTACGGACACAACATGGATGTTTTCTTGTGATAATTATGCAGAAAGGTCATCATGAGGACCATATTTTGGGGCCACTTCACGTGGTGGAGGGATGAATTATTGGAAAAATTTGAGTGCCAGGTGTGCGCATGGATGCAGCAGGGTGACAACTATGCACTGCGAGGTCAGTTTTTGGCCTGTTCGGGGTCCGTTTGAGGTCATCTAAAAGTCCAAGGGTGCCCAACTAATAAAGCTAAGTGTGGGAACTGAAAAACCAGAGAGAAGACCAGAAAAAACGAGGAGAAGAGAGGAGGAACAGCCGTAGGTGTGTTTTTGGGGTTTTTGGAGCCTATTTTGGCCGTAAACTGCTCATCCGAGGTTGGATTTGAGCACTTTGACATTGTAGACTGGGGTTTTGGCCCGTTCCAGACGTGATGGCGCTGTCCATTTTGCCAAATTCCTCACTCTTTTTCTGATGTTTTGGCTGTGTAAGTTTCTCCTATGAGTGAAGCTTCTGCTCCAATTTGTGATTGTATCTAGTATCTTTTACCCATATTGTGTGAGCTATTTTTCCCATTGGTGTTGGCCCAAGATCTATTGTATCTAAACATCAGAAATTCTCCTCTTCTGAGCTGAGTTTTGTGTGTGTGTGTGTGTGTGTCTCTGTGTGGAGTGGGCAAGTGGATAGTCTCTCTCCTCTCACTCCATCGGTGTGTGTCCTGTCTCGGCCAGGTGTGTTGTGTAAGACGAGTGGTGCCCCCTAGTGTGTGTGTTTATCTTCCCAAGAGTGTGTGTCGGGTAGTTATAGAGGATTTTTGTGTGTTTCCGTCCCTCTCACAGCGTGAATTCCATCCCATTTACCGAGAAAGATGTTCATTGCATCCTTATTGTGGTCTCGGTCTTCGCCCTTGAAAACTGGTGGTTTAATGTTCTTTCTTTCTGATTTGATTGATTTTGGTACTTGATCAGAAACCATAAAAAACTTAAGTATGTACTCAAAACATATGTAACATGATACCTGAATAGTACTTGCCGCCATCATTTATGTATTTGTTATCACTGTCGTAAACTCTTATTACTCAAGTTTTTGCAACTTTATTATTGCATAACCTTCATTAGCTTTAGATGATGATCAAAATTATGTTTTAACTATTAACACCTATGTTATATGTTAATGATACTATATGAGTACAATTGTATGCATATTTATCAATGTATGTGTGTATATGCTGCTGTGTTAACTGTTTTAGAGCCTTCTTTATGTGTTGTGCGGATCTTTGTGTGCATGCTTCACGTGTTATGCTAATCTTTGTATGTATGCTATTTTGTGTATGTGTATGTGTGTGTTATGCTAATCTTTGTGTGTATGCTATTCTGTGTGTGTGTGTGTGTGGAATCCAAAAACTGCCATACGGCATCAAAAAACACTATACATACGCATGTACATGCGCTTGTGTGTACGTTTTTTTTGCATATCCAATTACTTGTGCCATTTGGCCCACTTGATACATATGTATGTGTGTGTGACTGGATGTATAACTGCTATTCCATGTACATTCCTTACCGGCTGATTACATGTGTATGCAATCATGAGCGCTATAAGCGTTAAAGCCATAGATTACCTTTGTGGAAAGGAGTGGAAAGTTCGTCAGTTGGATATGCTTGCTTGTAGCTTGAGTTTACCGAGCCAGGCCCTTCTTCAAGATTGTGGAGTTTGCTGCAACGGTGTGTCACGTGCGCCTGCTGTAGCCCAAGAAGTGATAGGTAGATTGTGTGTGTGTGTGTGTGTGTGTGTGTGTGTGTGTGTGTGTGTGTGTGTGTGTATGCGCGCGTGTGTGTGTGTGTATGTGTGTGAGTGTGAGTACTTAACACAAGTACCAAGTGCTGAGAGCCTATTTGCTTGTGTGTGCTACAGAGCCAAGCCCCAACTTGTAAGGCCTAGGTGTACAGAGCAAAGCATCAACCTGTAAGGTTTGCATGTATGGTTCTGTAGCGCTACGGCAGATATGTAATTTTCTATCTCAACGCATGTGTTAATATGCTAAAATAACGAGCCAACCCACCATGTAGTGCTTTTAATGCATGATAGTGGGGATTTTCCTTTTTTGGGAACATTTTGAACGCATCAAACCATTTGCCAGCTACACTTATCACTTTTAAAAAATAGAACTTGATATTGGTATTATCCTTGCCAAGCTGGGGGATTCCTCCTTTATTTAAAGCTTTTGTCCATTTGGGAAAGAGGTTCAAAAATTACAACTAAAGGAAATTACTGCTGCATTCTAGAAATTATTACAAAAAAGTCATATGGTTTGTTTATTTAAAAAAACCCTTTAGGATCCGGTTGGAGCCTGCTGCCTCTGTCTTTTTTCCATTCCGTCATTCATCTCCTAGTGATGTAGTTGCCTGTTTCAGAGTAAGAATTAGCATATTATTGGTGGAATGGTGTCCTTTTTCATTGTTGTATATTTACTTTCTGAAAAAATGCTCGCCCTTACTATGTAAAGTATCTTTCGAGTGAACATGCTATATATATCATGGTATGTATGCCATATATATTGTGTGTGTGTGTGAGAGAGAGAGATATATAAAGAAAGAGATATAGAGTGAGGTATGCATGCCATATATACTTTGTGTGTGTGTGTGTGTGTGTGAGAGAGAGAGAGAGAGAAAGAGAAAGAGAAAGAGAGAGTACTAATATTTTATGGAGATGGAGAAGAAGAGAAAAGCACAAAAAAGCAAAGAATATGTGTAGAGGGTTAGGCTTAAAAAAGCCTCGCCCAGCTCGATGCTATATTTATATGATTTTTAATTATAAATTGCAGCGAATATTTCCATGATGATTGTCGCTCTGATAGCTTCCTAGATACCCTAGGGCGTATTTTTAAAAAATATTGGATCACTTCCATCTTCTTTTGCCGACTTGCTCCCTCCACTTCTTTTAAGAAGAATCTCAGAGTTGATTTTAGTCATTCTCAATTTTTATTTTAAGCTCTTATTCCCCTTCCCTTCCTCCCCTCTCGCATTTCAAATATGAAAGCGCCAATGTGGGACGAAGACAAACCAGACAATGCATGGAACGTGATCGATCATTGAACGACACGTTGTTGTGTCTATGCAAGCATGGGAAACAGGCTATTCCTAGGCTCCAACGAGTCTTCTTGAATCATTTTGAGGACTATGGAATGTGGGACAATTTACAAAGGCAAATAACCGATCTTCGTGAACTTTTGCACATGGATACCGCTCCTCACTAGAGTGTTGTGGGAGGAGGCTCTCGAGCGAGGAAGTCGGAGAGACAATTGCAAGAAAATATGCTTTCCCCACAACCAACAATGGGCAAGAGTTCAAGATCCAGTGCAAGTGATTATGGGAAGGAGGAGATGACAGATCTACCGCACCAGATGGAGGAGGATAGAGTTATGGAGTATTTGGTTTCTGCCCTTCTCGCTCGCGAGGAGGGTTTGTGTGACGATGACAATTGTGGATGCGAAGAGACTGCACAAAAGGAGGATGATACTTAACCTTGCAATCAAGACGCCTATATATCTCGGAGCTTTGTTCTCTATTCTTCTTGCTTCGTTAGAGATTTTGAATCTATAGATCATGTGTACAATCAGCAATACGAGCATTGATCATCTTCTAAGGTTAAGTAAACTTTAGAATTTTGAAGCCTTTTCTCAAAGCTAATGGATAAATAAACTTTGCAACTAATGGTTAAGTAAACTTTGATTTTTGTAGCCTGTTATCAGAGCTCCTTCCAAAGGGTCATATGATGCCACAAGATAAACACAATGGTTAAGTAAACTTTGATTTTTGCAGCCTGTTATCAGAGATACTTCCAAAGGGTCAAATGATGCCACAAGATAGACACAATGCTCGTAAATTTGGTAATGTGCTAGGTATGGACTACAAAAAGATACATGTGTGTGTTGGTGATTGCATTCTCTTCCACAACGATTATGATCGATTGGAGAAATGTCCAAAGCGTGGTGAAGAGAGATACAAAGACCTTCCCATTGATCTAGAGGAAATTAAGAAGACTCACCTGGTACCAAGAAAACTTTTATGACATTTTCACTCATCCCTCATATCGAATACGTGTTCAAGGCCACGACCTTTAACAAGCTCCTTACATGGCATGCTGGCAATCGCTTTATGGATGGTATAATGCGTGTCATAGCAGATTCACCAACTTGGAAACACATTGAGGAAAAATGGACCGCGTTAAAAGGAGACCCATGATATCTTTGTTTGGGCCTTGCAAGTGATAGTGTCAACCTTTTCGGCACAAAAATTACATCATGGAGCACATGGCATGTTGTCCTGATCAATTACAACATCCCCCCTTGGAAGAGCACCAAGAAATTCTACATTATGCTATCTTTATTGATCCCCAAAAAGTACAAAGTCAAAACTTGGATGTGTATCTAGCCCCTCTTATTGATGAGTTTAAGGAGCTATGGACTGGTATCCTTGTCCACTATGTGTCTCTACCACCAAAGGAGCATCAAACCCATACTCAGGCATACTTATGTGGACTATGCATGATTTTTTGGGTCTTGGAGAGGTCTCAGGTAACCATACATGTAGCCCTCAATTATGGGTTATTGTTAACTAAGAGTTATTATTAAGTATGAATATAATTACTACCAATAGGTTTGTCTACATCCGGACATGCAATGTGTCTTGTCTGTGGTCCCTCTCTCATCACAGAGAGTCCATAACACCTCAAAAGGGTCATTTATCCTAATAGTCATCATTTTCTACCACCAAATCATGAAAAATACAAAGAATTTTTAAATGAAAAGGCCCCATATAGATGGACAATGAGAGATCGTAAAAGAGCATGGGATAGGCATTGCTCAATGGAACCCCCTCTCGGACAGCCACCCAAGGGTATGAGACGACGTTCTGTGTTTTTCGAGTTGCTTTACTGGACCAAGTTGAAGGTCCAACATTTGCTAGATCCAATTGCATATATTCAGAAATGTACGCTAGATGATCTGGGACCACATCATAGGCAAGAGAAACAATGTTGGCATTAGGGAGGAAATGAAACTTCAACACAGATTGCCAGCATTAGCAATGTCGATGATGGAAGAAAATGGGAAGTATCGTCTTCCAAAGGCACCATGGATCCTCTCAAACATTGACCAAAGCAAAGTGAAAGAAGTTATTTATTCCATCAAAACACCTACATGTTACATGCGGTATTTAAAGGGAAAATTCTCAAAGACAAAGAAAGGTGATGGACCCCTATTACATGGGTTGAAATCCCACGAGTGGCACAAGATTCTCCAAGTGATTATCTAGCCTTTATGTTTTATCTTACTCGTTGCTACTCTAATGTTACTACTTTTTGAAAACACTATACAGTTCATCGTACCATTGAGCATCGGTGGATGTGGAAGCAAGAAAGCACGTGATGCTATGTATAAAACCGGAGAGCTTGTTACGTGGGTGAGCTCTAAGGAGATTGAAGTCGCTCTTGGGTTGTTGGGTTCCAATCCCAAGTTTGGTTCAATGGTATCAACCTGTGGGAACATCTCCCACAGGCATGCAGTTAGCAGAGTCAATTTGTATGGAAGGTTTACTCTATATATGTAGCTTTTTCAAGCAATATCATATAGCGTGTAGAATCTCTCTCTCTCTCTCTCTCTCTCTCTCTCTCTCTCTCTCTCTCTCTCTCTCTCTCTCTCTCTCTCTCTCTCTCTCTCTCTCTGTGCATGTGCTCTACACTCCACCATCCATCCTAACCTTTCCATCAATTGGTATTAGAGCTTTAGGAGGGGAGCTTCAAATGCTCCATCTCAATTGCATCTCAAGACGCAGTGGTGTTCTTAGGCAAGCAAGAACGCCCAGGCCATAGGTGGCATCACCTCTCAATACACAATAGAGGACAGAATCCTCAGGCGGGCAGAGAACCGTGCAGGCGTTTGATTCTAGAACGCAGACCTTTTTGGTGGCGTAGTTGTAGTAGCATTGGTAGCGACTACAGCATCTCAAAACGCAGTAAATAAGATCTTTGTAGTAAGCATTCTAAAACACTGCAGGAAATAAGAGCTCTAGGCATAGCCCAGAGTGCAGTATTCTTCATCGTCAGCCTTCAACATCGACATCCTCTATGAATAAACAGTCAACTTTATGAAAATAGAACATGTAGGATTATGGTATCAAAGGATTAATATTGATCTCCTGATAATTCTTAAGATTAGTTCCCACACACTTATCAACTTTGACAACATTTTGACATCAGTTGTTATATTTCCAAATATTTTGCAGTTGATCTTATTCTCAGGATTTGAATTCAGTATTATTTTTTGACTTCAACATCAGTCATAGCACAATCATATTGAACATGGCATCAAAAGTCGATAAATTCAATGGTTTCGTCTTCCACACATGGCAAATCAAAGTGAAGAGATATCTTATGTGAAAAACTTTATGGAGTGTCGTGAAGCCTCTATCAATCGATGAAGCATGTACATTGGCTGCAGTTTCCAGGGCATTATCTGTCGAGCAACAACGCAAGGACGAGAAAGCATTATGTATTATTGTGGCATCTCTTGAGGCTAATTTTATTCATTATTTAGATGACGTGCAATCTACAAACGCTGCTTGGATGGAACTAGATAAAGTGTTTGGTCCTAAAGCCAAACACTCCAAAATGAGTCTTAAAATGAATCTGTATTCTCTTTCTATGCATGATGATGAGAATATTGTAGCTTTAGCTAACAGATTGAAAATCATCCGGAGTCAGCTGATTTATGTTGAAAGCCCCTGTACCAGATGAAGATCTTATAACTGTTTTTCTTAATAGCCTACCTGCAGAATTTCGTCAAATTGTAACTATTTTAAAGGAGAAATATCTGTTGCTTTCTTTGGAAGGTATTGTTAATTCATTGCAGAAAGAAGAGAAATGAGTACCACGTATTAGTTCTACCATACCTACTACATATGTATCTCGTGGTTGTACTTCAATTGCAAATTCAACTAGGACTGAAACTTCAACCCAACCTACTACCAATACTAGATCTTGTGCGATACGTGGATGCAACAATCATTAGACCAAGGACTGTTTCAAGTATAAATCATTGCATCCATTGTAAAAATACCAATCATTCTTTGGATGAATTCTTTAAGAAGAATAAACGACAGATCAACATGGTTGAAAGTGATGAAGATGGTAAAGCACCGATGCTTCTCATAGATAGTGACGTCCTCTAGTTTTCAATTTGCTTTATGTTGTTTTTATGTCAGTCATTTGTCAATAACAAGTACGGATTATAGACACTGCCACACATGAGTGGTAAGACCACCCTTTTATGTTTGGTTCTGCGTTCTGGTTTGTCTCACACTGATAGTTGTTTGAGAGAAGTGCACACACACACCTATGTTATCAAGGGGGGACTTCTACTCACAGTTTCAGGTGATTGAACTCTACCATAGTCTGTATCAAGTCCATAGTCAATGGTTTGGGATTTGGGGGGGGGGGGGGGGGGGGGGGGGGGGGGTTGTTGGGTTGTTGAATTCCAAGCCCAAGTTTGGCTCAATGATATCATCCCGTGGGAACATCTCCCAAAGGCATGCAATTAACATAGTGATTTTACATGGAAGATTTACTCTATATATGTAGCTTTTTCAAGTAGTATGATATAGCATGTCGAATCTCTCTATCTCTCTCTCTTGTTCATAGTTTCTTACTTCCTCTCTTGTCGTGTCCTTTGCAAGACACCATACACCCTAACCTCCCCATCAACCGCTTTCATACAAGTTGCAAGATTGTTAGCCAAAGAAGCAGTTGTTCTCATTGAAGAGAGCTTTCCTAGGTCCATACTAGTGAGCCAACTCCATCGTATATTGCATCTTGTGGATGAGGTAGAGATTTTTAAAGTGGTCCATTCTTCCTTGAGCGTTTTCTTAAGACACTCAAGGACTTTGTGAGGCTACCCTCATAGTTAGAGGCTAGCATGGCCAAAGGATGGATTGTTCAAGATTCATTTGTGTACATCTCTGAGTACATGGCTATCGTGGATGAAATGATACTACATTTATGGATTGGTAAAGAAGATCCAAGGATTCACTCTCATATTCCAAATGGGAAGGGAAAGATAAAGCTCATGGAAAGGCACACACCTGATGCAATAAGCAACTATCTTTTCTTTAATGCACCAATGGTCAAAAGTGGATAGACCTTTATATAGAATTGAAAATAAAGTGTGAAGAAGATCGAGAAGCGTATAGGAAAATACATTCTTGCAGAAGAAATTGCAATGTGGTTTACCCACCGTATCTTGCCATCTTTCCAAAACTTACAAGGCTCAATTGGTTGCATGAACGAATGACTAAAGCTAAAGCTGATGGTGAGCATGTTACCGATGAGGAGTGAGCTGATGGTGAGCATGTTAGAGATGAGAAATGGGAGTATGTGCGAGGTTGTCTACCAAAGGTAATTGCTAATCAAACTCATTATGCGCAATATAATGTATATGAGTATATAGCTACCTATACTCAAACTTGTTCTACTTTCAACAAGCAAAGATGTTCAACTCGAGGTGGCATGAAGGAAGGCACTTTTGAATTGATAATATAGACAAAAAATGAATGAAAAATGATAGTAGAGTGATGGGCAATTTGATGTGCAAACTCCAAATGATATGGAAAATAGAAATTGTGGAGTTATCCAAATAATCTACCAAGTAGACTTTTGAACTTTTCAAAAATATGTGTTTGATGTGAAGTGGTTTGCATGCGTTTCATGGATTAAAAACTGGTTGACAATATAAGAACATAGTTCAAACTACAATAAACAAAAAATAGTATATAATAAAAATACAAGCAAGGCGAGGGCGAGTGCAGGGCTTGAAAAAATGACAATATGGAGCCGGCTATAGAACCTTTTCATCCTTTATGATAAAATAAGGAATTTATTAAAAAAAAGAGAATTCTGCATATATATATTTGAATCTGAACTGTTTAACTAAAATCTCAATATTTGAGTACATTTTAATTGCAAGGCTTTCTTGCAAAAAATTTGAAGCAACTATTTTTTTATTGAAGCAAACCTACCTTTTCATGAGCCCTGCAAGGGGTGATCCGCTCCAAGTCATTGTGAGACTCAAAACCTCACAAAAAGAATTAGAAGTAACCTAGGATCTATTGTGCTAGTACCTTCTCTTTTCATATTTTCTACCACTTCTAGTATGCGTGCACTATTCTAAAAAAATCATCCATAGGGAGAATCTGTGCAAATTCTATGTCGGACCTGATGGGAGATAGAACTTGCACAGAAACAGAGAGAGTCAATTTACAACATGTGGCAATAACAGAACAACTCTCTCGAATGCATCAACACAGGTTATTCTCGGGGGCAATCTGGATTATCGGCATTCTCTCTCTCTCTCTCTCTAGAAAGTCGGTGTGCTCTCTATCGTGTAGTATGCTCTGGAGCATTTCAAAAGATCGACTTGCCACTCTTTCTCTTATAGGTGTTCAACATTGGCCCTCAACTCAAGCTAATTTCCATCACCATCCCTCTTGTTTATTCTCCATCTCCCAAAACACAAATGCCACCTTCGTCTTGTTCAAGCAACAAAGCGTTCTGTTTAATTCAATGTATGAGCTCTCTCTCTCTCTCTCTCTCTCTCTCTCTCTCTCTCTCTCTCTCTCTCTCTCTCTCTCTCTCTCTCTCTCTAGCTCGTTCATTTGCAGACGAGGAGAAGTAGCAAAGGTGAGCTGAGGTGAGGTGGTCTTTTGCAGAGGAATGAATTATTCTAGGATGTACATATGAAAAAGAGGAGGGAGGATGTGGATGGAAAGGCATGCACACAAAGGGGGGGCGGGGGGCTCACTGAGGACTAAGCTACCATAGGGGTTTGGAAGGGAATGAAGGGTAGAAAATTGGTGAGGGCATCGAGGTGATCAGTCTCTACTGATGTGGAATTTTGGGGTGGAACGGGGGGGGGGGTGGGCATAAATTATTCCAAGGGAACTCTAAAATTTAATGGATTTCTTTTGAAGAGAGTCAATACGTAAGTATAGTGTATAGAGAGGATACAAAATGAAAGTACTTTTGATTATATATTTTGTATTATATAAAGGAGGGATGTGGACAAATATCATAAGGGATATATTATATTCATGTTAGAGTATCTAAGAGGCTATGTTCGTGACAAATGTTGAGACTATCTACACCACAATCAGCAAGGCAATCTTTGTGGAAATTTGAGAAGCAATATACACAGCAATATAGCAGTTGTAGTCTCTCTCTTCCCCCACGTCTCTTCTCTCTACTCTTTCTCATCTTGGCATGATTGTCATGCGCGGCAAAGACCACATTGTTTTATAGTGATACTCGTGTCATAATGGGATTAACATAAAATATTGTATACGAGGAGATTTTAACAAGGGTTTTCTCTTCATTATTGGTTTCACTCAAAATCATTACTTGAAGCAGACAATTGAGTTACCCCAAATTGAATCTTTCTTATTTGGCCTCTATGTTGTCAAGTTCTGTGCATTTTAGCTGGAAAGGTGTGGGACCTATTGCTTGGAGAGCTCATGAATGAAAATCACAAACACTTTACGAAAAAGTGTTTATGGAGAATCACCAACTCTCTTCCTAATGGTTTAAAGTCTAGGAGCATTTGTGACAAAAAAAGTCACAAATCTTCTTTCTTATTGTGCTTGGAATCTGCTTGTTTTTGTACTCGAGATTATGATGAAATGATCAGCAATTCATTCACTTAAAAAAATCAATTGAAAAAACTAAGGTTTCAGCCATGAAACCTCGATGCTCATACAAACACAAATTCCAATCAAAACCCAAACCTCTTTCATGGAATCATGTGGCCTCGCCCCCCATTACATAGTTGTAACATGAAACAATTGAAAGGAATATAAGAGCTTCCACCTTCACGATGACAAAATCTTGATTTGGTAGAGATTTAAGAGCTTCTAAATTGAAAGCCACACACCAACTTGATAAGGGCAAACCCTAACGCACTCCCTAACAAGTTCGAATACAAGATGGCGAGCGGTGGGACTGCACTACACATAGATTGAGTAACCACAAAAGCAATTGCATAGTAGTGGAAATTGCAAGTTTTTGTTACATTATACATGTGTTAGTGATGTGTGTGAACACACTTAGGACCTCCGGGGCATTTTTTTCCTCAATAGGAGTTTTACCCCTCGTGCATTGGCTATCTTATCTTTCTATTACATACTAAGTAATACACTCTATGTTGTGTGCCATGAGCTTCCTTCACCTTCTCCAAGTTGTGTGCGTTTCCATGCAACCCTAATTCCAACAATTGGTATCAGAGCAGGTTGCGTCCTCCCGGGCTGAGTCATCAGCAAATCCAGCATACGCCTACTCACTTTCTCAGATTTTTCATGAGCTTTGGGGAGCATCAACAGATTGACAAATACATTGTGGGAAATCATACAGCCTGGTCTGTTCAAATTTTTGATTCGGGATCATTTCGACCTTCGTTTCTGAAGGAGTACGAGCGGAAGTGCGACGCGAGAGAGAGAGTGCAAGAAGAAGAGCACGACGATATAGTGAACTCGCTCTACTGTAATGTGTAGAGCATAGTGAGTTCTTATTAGGTTTTTACAAAAGAATATGTGTACATACCTGGCGGCCCGCCCACTTAGCTGGGCGACCACATTGGGCTTTATACCCCAACAACCTCCCACTTAAAGTCCAATGTGGTACTTTAAGTGTGAGAGAAGCTACTATACAAGCTAATATACAAGAGATGTAGAGAAGTGATGTACTACCCTACACCTAACTGCTTGCGAAAATGTGCAAAGCTCTCTTAGGGAAGTCCTTTTGTAAGTAGATCAGTAGGATTTTTTGTGGTGTGAACTTTGACAAGATGAAGTTGCTTATCCTCGAGCATTTCCCTGATGAAATGATACTTCACATCCACATGCTTTGTCTTTGAGTGATAAACTGGATTGCGAGCCAATTGTATAGCACTTTGACTATCACAATATAACACAGGCATCTCTTCTTTGATTCCCAAATCTGTTACTAGTCGATTAAGCCAAATTGATTCTTTACATGCCTCTGATGCTGCAACATATTCAGCCTCTGTAGTAGACTGAGTAACACAATCTTGTAATCTAGAACGCCATGATACTGCTCCACCAGCCAATGTAAAGACATACCCTAACGTAGACCTTCGGTTGTCTAAGTCACCTGCATAATCTGAGTCTGTAAAACCCTTTACACTTAGCTCTTGACTCCCATAGCATATACGCATACTCTTTGTAGCTTTCAGGTATCTCAATATTCCTTTCACTACCTCCCAATGTTTCTTGCCTGGGTTTGACATGTATCGACTTACTACTCCCACTGCAAATGCAATGTCTGGGCGAGTAGCAATCATTGCATACATCAAACTACCCACTGCAGACGCATATGGAATCTTATCCATTTCATCCTGTTCTTCCTCAAACACAGGACAATCTTGTTTGCTAAGTTTCACATATGGTGGCAATGGAACACTCAGTGCCTTTCCCTTCTCCATATTGAAACATTGCAAAACCTTGTCAATATACTCTGTTTGAGATAACCAAATCAACTTCTTTGATCTGTCTCTCTCAATGCGCATACCAAGTATATGACTTGCCTCACCCATGTCTTTCATGTCAAACGATTTTGCCATCTTTGACTTCAAAGCTGAAATTTCTTCCAAGTGCTTGCCAGCAATCAACATGTCATCCACATACAAAATAAGGATCAACCAACTACCATCCTTAGCCTTCTTTGTATATAGACAGTGATCGAACTCACTACGTTTGTAGCCTTGAGAAAGCATAAACTTGTGGAATTTATGGTACCATGCCCTCGGTGATTGTTTTAAGCCATAAAGACTCTTTAACAACTGGCATACCCAATCTTCCTTGCCTTTCTCAACAAACCCTTCTGGCTGCTGCATGTAAATTTCCACATCTAAATCACCATGCAAGAACGCTGTCTTGACATCCATTTGGTGCAACACCAAATCTAATATGGCAACCAATGCAAGAAAGCATCTCAATGTAGTCATCTTGACCACCAGAGAGAAGACTTCATCAAAGTCAATGCCTTGTTCTTGCTGAAAGCCCTTGGCAACAAGCCTTGCTTTGTACTTTGGCTGACTATCATGAGCGGTGATCTTATACCTGTAAACCCATTTACAAGGTAGAGCCTTTTTGCCCCGTGGTAATTTAACTAGCTTCCATGTCTGGTTTTTATGTAGAGCTGTCATCTCTGACTGCATGGCCAATTGCCAATTTCCGGAGTCCTTCATTTGCACTGCTTCCTTGTAACATGAAGGCTCATTGCAATCCATCAACATGACATAGTTCATAGATGGAACAAACCTATCAGGAGGTCGCGTGACACGTCCAGATCTACGCACAATAGGTGGCTCAGGCTCAGCCACAACCTGTGGTTCCACTCTATCCTGTCCTTGATCCTCTTGAGCCCTGACATTTTGTCTTGCACGTGCAGGTCCATCTTCTTGGAAGACAACTCTTCTAATCTCCTCAACCCTCTCTGATTTGGAATGATATTTGGATTCATTAAAGTGAACATCATTGCTGCGGACAACCTTTCTGGATTCGGGATCCCAAAGTCTGTACCCCATCTCACCAGATTACCATAGCCTAGAAAGATGCACTTTCTACTCTTTGGCTCAAGTTTGTTCCTAAATTCCTTTGGAACGTGAGTATATGCCTCACAGCCAAAGACTCTGAGATGCTTGTATGAGGGCATTTTGCCTGACCATACCATCTCTAGCATTGAATCCTTCTACAAAACCTTGCTAGGAGATCTATTTACAAGATGAACAGCTGTTGATACAGCTTCAGCCCAACCCATTTGGCAGCTGTGCATTAGACAACATACTTCTGACCTTCTCTTGTATGGTCCTATTCATCCTCTCAGCAACACCATTTTGAGGAGGATTGTAAGGAGCAGTAAGTTCACGTTTTATACCTTTTGACTCACAAAAGTCCTGAAAGGCCTTTGAAACATACTCTCCACCATTGTCAGTGCGTAAGCATTTAAGCTTCTTGCCACTCTGATTCTCCACAAGTGTCACAAACGTTTTGAAAACACTAAACGCTTCATCCTTGTGCTTGAGAAAGTAAACCCATACTTTCCTCGAGTAATCATCTATAAATGTCATAAAGTAAGAAGCTCCCCCTAGAGATAGGTTAGGCATAGGTCCACACAAATCACTATGAACAAGTGCCAACTGTGTATCTCTTCTACTGCTTCTATGCTTATGTGGCTGCTGTGTTTGCTTACCATACAGACAATGTTCACAGAATTCAAAATCATTAAATGAAAAGCCAGGCAAATAACCAGAACGAGACAAGATTTCCATTCCCTTCTTGGACATATGTCCTAACCGGCTATGCCACAAAGAAACGTTCGGCTGCTCGGTTACATTGATTACATTTTTAGAGACATTTGATACATAAATCATGTAAAGTCCTCCAGACTTTACTCCATGTGCTACTGTCATAGAACCCTTGGATATCTTCCACATGTTCTGTCCAAAAGTGGTGACGTAGCCAGCATCATCAAGTAAACCTGTGCTGATCAAGCTCTTTGTAATTGCGGGAACATGTCTCACATTCTTCAGCGTGAAAGAAGAGCCATTCTGAAACTTCAATTGAACATCTCCAACACCTAAGATCTCACATGTCTGCCCATTGCCTAGCCGAACATGATCTTTAGTGGTCACATAAGAGGTAAACCACTCCTTGTTTGGAGACACATGAAGTGATGCCCCTGAGTCTATAATCCAGTCACTCAGTGCATTTCCATCAGATGCTGTAAGAAGAGCTGAGTCCATTGTATTCTTCAAGAAGTAGATGTCTCCTGACACTAGACTGTCATCCTCTGCACAGTGTTTGTCACATTTATTTCTTGAATCTTCACTGAGGACTTGTTCTTCTCACCATGGTCTTCAGCTTTCTCTTTGCCTTTTTCTGCTTTCCATTCTCTGCAGTCTCTTTTCATGTGACCCTTCTTGCCACAATGGTAGCATTCTATGTCACTCTTGCCTTTAGCACTGCGGGACTTGCTACGAGACTGATTCCTCTTTCCACCTTTGTACTTTTCTTTGGTCCTTCCCCTGACAACTAAGGCTGTTCCTTTGCCTTTGTCCATTGTCTTTCTATTGGTTTCTTCAGTAAGCAGACTTCCTTCTACACCTGCTATGTTCAAACCATCTGGAGGTGCAGAATTACTCAAAGCTGTGCGAAAAGTGTCCCAACTTTTCGGCAATGTGATCAACAGGAACATAGATCTAACAGGTTCATCAAACTTGACACCTTGAGCTGACAACTGACTATAGATTGTGTTGAATTCATTCAGATGATTGGACATAGGTGTCCCTGCTTTCATCTTCAAGTCAACAAGCTTCTTAAGCCAGTATACCTGTGAAGCTGCACTCTGCTTCTCATAAAGATCACTCAGCTTTAACCATGCTTGATAAGCCGACATCTCGTCTGCTACATTGAAGTAAACGCTTTCTGCCAAAGTCAGCATAATGGTAGAAAGTGCCAATTCATCCATTTCGCTCCATTCATCTTCGTCCATATCTTCTGGTTTTATCCCTTTGAGCTTTATAGGTTTTGTCTGCTTCTTTTGTACCAACACGTGCCAAATCTGCTTCTTCCACAATGGGAAATTGGTTCCATCTAGCTTCTTGATATTGTAAAGAGCAGTGTCTTGTGATCCAGCCATAGCTACGCTTCACAGTGGTTTACTTTCCTGGGAAAAATTCGGCAGAGTTTCCCCTGTAAATTGACCTCTGAACCAATATCAACCTGTCAAATGAACCAAAAAAGCTTCAGATTTTGCATAAATTTTGGCATAGTCTCCTTTGTAAAATGGCTCTGGTGTACTCAAAAAACAGACCAAAAAACAGCTCAAAAAACACTGTCTCTCTGACACTGTAAGCTGCGGGTAAACCTGTCCTGCACCTGTACTGTCTCTGACTATCCTGTCACTGTCTTGTAAGCATAGACTGCGACAATGACTCAACGGCAGTAAAGCAAAGATGCAATCCCAACTGTCTAACTCACAGTCAATACATCCTAGCTGCCTATCTAAGGGTGCTCGAGGGATCGCTCCAAGACGTGTATCACCGAAAGGATCTCAACATTCGAGAATCCCCCAGCTCAATAAAACCTCACTCGACCCTCAACAAAGGCTGCAGTAAATCTGACAATACATAGACTTCCCACAAAGTCATACATCCACAAATTTCCCACTGTATGTTGTAACCGCTGCGGCGGTTGTTTGCTGCGTGACTCACAGCCAACAAACCCTCAACAGACATACATCATCTCTGACAATACATCCCATGTGGAAGTACCTGCAATGTCAGGATGAAATCTGGAATATCAAGCAGCAAACACAAGCTACCTGATGAACTAGTGGATGTCGCCTACAGACTGTGTGTAGATGCGCCCGTGTCGTATGTGACACGCCTCCAAGAACTGTGAGCCGTCCTTCGATGTGTAGACAGCCACAAATCAACACTCTGGGAGTGTCGATATCCTCAGCACCTGCAGTCATAGGCCGAAAACCCCAAATTTGCAGAGTCGGATCTGCACCCGTCGAGACCACGTAGTCGCAAATGGCCTACGCAGACCTTTGTCGAAGCCGAACGGTGACCGAGATGACCTCAGAATGAAATTCTGAGCACACCGAGCCCTTTGGGCTCACCCACGAGATTTGGGGCCGTGTCTTCGCCTGTCGAATTTCACTCCAATCTGAGCTGGTGACTCTAGCCTCCTGCAATGCTGCCCCGAGCCTTGATCTGAGCTCTGATACCAGTTGAAGGAGTACGAGCGGAAGTGCGACGCGAGAGAGAGAGTGCGAGAAGAAGAGCACGAGGATATGGTGAACTCGCTCTACTGTAATGTGTAGAGCAAAGTGAGTTCTTATTAGGTTTTTACAAAAGAATATGTGTACATACCTGGCGGCGCGCCCACTTACCTAGGCGACCACATTGGGCTTTATACCCCAACAGTTTCCACTATAGGCTACTAGTATTGTGCAGGCTATTTTGTCATTTTGTGCAAATTTTTTGTAAGTGTTGTTTTTTGCATAACAGTACTGAGGATAGATTGGATGGGGACAATTATCCTTTGTGGGCTTACATGGTGCAACATGTCCTTGTTTCAAAGGGTGTTTAGAGCATTGTGCAGGACATTGATGTATGTCCTAGTTCTAAGGATGTAGGTGATGTTGAGGATGTTGCAGGTTTTGGTGGTAGGATTGCTCTTGCCATAGCTATTTTGCCTACGGCTGAGCAAGCTCATTGGGATATAAAAGATGTGTAGCTCATGTGTTGATTGTGTTGTCTATGAAGCACACTATTACTCCTCACATTCGTTCAATGAAATCTGCTAAACAAGCTTGGGATATTCTTACTGGTCTTTATGCAAGTCGCAATGAGGAAAAAATTGCATTGCTACGTAAAGAGACGAAGTTGAAGATTATGCATGAGGAAGATAAAATGGACACTTTTCTTGTTGGTGTCAAGGATATAAATGAGTCACTTATTTCTGTAGGTGAAGTCATTTTTTACAGTTCCCTTGTGCAGACTACTCTTGATGCTTTGCCAAATTCTTACCAAACTTTTGATAGTACCTAGAGACTCATGACCCAAGGAAAACCAAAGTGACTTTCATTGATGATTACTACAGGCATGAATGGGTGTATCCACTTAATGCGAAGTCGAAAGTGTTTGGCTAAAAATGTCTTGAAATGTATTGTGGTTACCCTCTATTCTGATCGAGGGGGGGAGTATATGTCTCATGAATCTAATGCATCTATGGCTAGTCATGGAACAAAACACCAATGTACAGTTCCATATACGCTTCATTAAAATGGTGTTGCCGATAGAAAAAATAGGTCACTTACAAAAATGACACGATGTATGATTAGAAGCCAACCTTTGTGCATTTGTTTTGGCTTGAGGCTATCATGTGTGCCACTTATGTACCTTAACAGGTCCTACAAAAGCTTTGTAGTATATGACTCCATATGAAGCATGTCATGATAGAAAGACTTCTATTGAACACATGCGTATTTTTGGTTGTTTGGTATATTCTTTGGTGCTAGAAATGCAGCGCACAAAATTGGATGATAAGGCTCTCAAATGTATTTTTGTTGATTATAGTGCTAAAAGAAAAGGTTATGGGTTGTATCATTCACAAACAAATCATATCTTGGTATCACAGGATGTTGTGTTTGTGGAAGATTCTATTCAACCCTTGTTGTCGTATACTCAAGATAGTAACGTAAGCTCATACGATATTTACAGCACTTTGTTGCCTCTTTTCAGTGGTGGAAGTTCGAATGTGAATTTCTAATGAGGCAAATGTACAGCCTATGGGGGTTTCTTAAAATGTTATGGATCAACCTATTACTAATGCAGATGTACATGATGAGGAAAGGGCTGCGAATGAGTAGGATAGAGGTATGCCAAAACGGCTGGTGCATACTTTGTGTGATAGTAAGTTAGATACACCTTTGTCTAGTCATATTTGTTCAGTTTCTTGCCCATTGTAAGAGAAAATTTCCACAATTGTTAGCATTGCTGCAGCAAAACAATCATTAGCATTGTCGTTGCTATTACCGCGTATATGATTGCTAAACATCTATTAAAAAATAAAGGTGCTCATTTGGGCCATCCAAAATTGGGTGGCCCAAATGAGCACCCTTTTTTTCTACCTGCAATAAAGCATATGAAACATCAATTGTTTTTTGAAAGATTATACAAAAAAAACAAAAAAGTTGAATTGAGTTTACTTTACCTTGAAAATTTAATGTACAGAAGATCAACTTTTAAAAAAAGTTACAAATAAAATGAGAATAGTTGTATATACATTGCGCCACATTTGGACTTTATGAGAGTAGAGAGAAATATTTTTGTATCTAATCCTCCTCCTCCTCACGTCATCCACAGGAACGTACATTTGATCAACCTGACTCTACATAAACTCAAACCAAATCAAACAAATATCAATAGCTCAAAACAATTGATATAAGATTAGTTGTTTAAACTTATTGCTTGTAATGATCCAACCACTGCGTTGCGTTTCTCGCGAGAGATGCTGTTGTTCTTGAACAATCATTGCCAAGTTTGAAATTATGTATGATGCTTTCGAAACTTGACCATCTCTCTGGTTGGTCGACTAAGAGTGATATTTTCCTAAGTGATAAAAAACAATAACAAATCATCAAGGAGAATCTTTATAATCACCAATTTAGTTTGTAATTTAACCAATCTTACATATTTGTCCTTCCATGCTGCTTTTCCTTCCAAGCCATGTGCATGGGAGTTTGTCTGGCCCGAGCTTCATGTTGTTGTTTGTAGGATGAGCCCGTTGCAGCCTCATCGCTCTTTTCTTGCATTGCCCATTCCCACTCTGCATCTGTCATGTTGCCACCACGATAGCTGTTATCTGGATCTCTAATTTGGTTGACCGTTGCGCACCGTACACTGGACTACTTGTTTTTCAAAAATGTTTTTATGTAGCCCTCCAACCACTATTGTGAAAAATGTTGATTGGGGGTATTTGGAAATCTAGCATGCAACATGTCGTCAATGTAGCGTGCACAATTGGGCAACTAGTCTTTAAACTTTACAAACCAATTCTTATACGTGGAATGTATAATAATTTGAAGATGGTGTCAAAATACCTGGACGTGTGTTGTACCAAAGTCCACCTCCCCACCATATTGTACCCTATAGTAGCACCCATGTGTGTCTGGCACGGGTGCATCATTATCCTTAACCACTACTTCAGGGAAGACACACTCTGAAATAGGGGACTCCACCTCCCCACCAACAAAACAAGTGAAGCCACAACATTTCCCTCCACTTTATCTCTCTCGACGCTTGCTGTCCTAAGACGAGTGTCGACGTGCACCACTAGAACAGGTTTGTCGATGGTGCTCTGGCAAAGCAGGGGTGGGATGGAGTGGCATGGGAACCTGCACGTACATGGAAGCGGGGCCTTGCGGTAGAAAGGGAGTATAACGGTGATCCCCTTTTTTTGGCTCTCCATAATTGCCATAGTCTTCTACCTCACCCTACCAAAATTGCCCAAACACTATGACTATCCCTACCTTTTCATTGTACATAGGCGTATGTGAGCTAGGGGACTTTCCCCATATCTCCATAAAAACCCTCACTTAGCTAGTCACAAGGCTAGTTGAACCAAATAAATAAATAAAAATATATTATGGCCCATTTGTGTGTAGGTATTCCATTGTATATAGAGCCTAAATACGTAGATTTTGTATTATAAGTATTTTAATATTTATTTAAATATTTTTGCTTAGGTATGTGCTATTTACCGAAGTATGGTATGTACATTTACTCACCATTATCATGATCTTTCTTACCATGTACTTTATAAAAAATGATTTCATGCAAGCTTCTCTTATTTTTGGTGTGAATCCACTCCAAGGAAAAAGCTCAAAAAAATACCTTTCACCGTCAGTCATTGCCTTTCACTAAATTCCTATTTTCTACAGTTTTTTAATCTCTTGTAAATAAATATACGTCAATAAAACAAATAAATACCCTCCTCGTTTGAGTCCCTATATTTTGATATATTTATTTTTATATATGCAACTAACAATATTCTAGATTCCATGAATTGTATATATATGAATCTATTTTTCTCCCATCATATCCATATATTATATTTGTGCATAATCCACAACCATGCATGCTTTCAAACCTTTAGAAATCACTTAGGTCATTCTCTCATGCAAGGAGGAGCTCACATTTGGAGCCTTATGCAAATTCAACAAAAGGGGGGCCATTGAAGACTTTTTTTGTGAAAAACAATAGGCATTTTGGTGGGATTTTTATATCTATCTCCAATCCAAATTTGAAGCGATGACTAAAAGACAAAATGTGGAACAAAATCTGAATAATCACCTCAAAACTTCTTATAATTTTTGGAGATACCACTGGTGAGATAGGATTTTTTTGATAGACCCAAGTCTGTCCACGTTTCTCACACATAGTCTTCTCTCGCGTGATTTCCTACTTCCACACACACACACAAACTCATTTCTCTCTATTCCTCACTCAAATCTGTAACTTCCATGGTTTTCTCTCACTCTCTTCACCATTGGCTCCCTCTCTCACACCCATAGCTTTCTTTTGAAGCTCTACCAACATCCACCATCTCCATATCTCTCTATTACTCCCAATTACAATTTTACTCTACCCTTTCAAGAATGCATAAAAAATAAGCAACCTAACCATACTTAATCTCTGCAAAATGGGGGGTTTTAATCAAAAAACCCTCATTCTCTTTGTGGTGATTCAAGTATGGCGGCGATGTGAAAAGAAGAAGAAGAAGAACGACGGTCACTTTCGACAATCTACACAAGGGTGAGTCCAAGATTTCTAAAGGATTCACCATCTCAAGGGTATATCCATTTCATTCACCCCTCTTTTCTCATCCTTCAAGCATTCTATCCATTGTAACTATATTACTAACTTTTTCTTAGTGATTACTGACATTCACTGGTAGACCTTTCTTGTAAATTGCACCCACTCTACTATACCTACAGAAATCACTCACCTCTCTAGAATCTTCTCTATTTCACCTCAATAATTCTCTCCTCTTGATCCCATATCCATGTGACTCAAGAGACAAGAGATCCCCACTCTCATAAGAACATATAAAAAATCTCATAAACAATGTTTTCTATGTAAATGATGATCACGAGATAATCCTAATAAGGGCTCTCATCACCTATAAATACAGCTCTTTTTCCTTGTAACTGGAATGATCTCTACACTATTGCTCATTGATTTGAGTGTACCATTCTCCATCTTAGTTGTAGGGAGAGAGTGAGCTCTCTATACACCATTACTTCTAGTTTATAGGAAAGCTTCTTTGAGCTAGATGTAGCATTGCAAGGGAAATGAGTGATTTATAAATTTAAATCAAAGTTGCATCTACTCTTGCACATCAATTGAATCAATAGATTGGATGCAACCGTGGTTGAAAACTCTCTTGAGTCTCTGTAATTCATGCTTGGCAACTTCATCTCGTTTCTTTTAAGGTGACCGTTTTCATTTTGAGATTCTTGTGTAGTATTTTCTTGTATGTGACTCAAGAGCTCTTATGTTTGTTTTGTTGCTTGGAAAAACATTATAAGAGGGTTGTATGGTGAGAGGGCTCCCATAACCCTAAGATAATGTGTAGATCGCAACCTCATCAAAATTAATTGTGTCTCTTGACTCTCTCCAAGCTGTCTATACACTTGTGTCAATCATTTAAATTCGAAACCTTAATTCTTGCACAAATCTCTCTCTCTCTCTCTCTCTCTCTCTCTCTCTCTCTATATATATATATATATATATATATATATATATATATATATATATATATATATATATATATATATATATATATATATATATAGATACATAGATAGATAGATGTTTGTTGTATGTAATTGTAGCATTGATATTAGTGTTAGTGTACCCTTCTTTCTCGCTTGTATTGCTCAGGGATTCTCCTCTTTGGTATCCTAGTTCGCTCTCTAACTACGTGGTGTCCCTTCACTTATTGTTGGTTGTGGGTTTGTTGTGGTTTCTCTTGTTTGTGGTTTCCCCAGCCCCAACTGAGCATCACGGGAGCCTTGATGGGTGTTTAGAGGTTGCCTCTTTTGTTGCCTACCTCGGCCGCCTCAATTTTGGTGCCTGACGGACGCAAACCGGACCCCGAACCCCGACAGCCTCTAAAGTGCCGGGGGCCGAATGGCGCGCCTCGAGCCTGCCACGATAAAGCGAACAGGGGGCACCAGCTAGCTTTGAGCGGCTAGGACGCAAAACCCACGATGATATGAACACGGCAAGCCTACACACCGAGAGAGAGAGAGAGAGAGAGAGAGAGAGAGAGAGAGAGAATACTTGCAAATGATGAAAACCCTCGGGGGTGTGAGGGTGAATTATTTATGCAATATTTACAAGGCCGCATGCCGTGGTGGTAAAGAGGTAGGGGGAGGAGGTGGTGTAACCTACTTGGTGCGTTCTCTAAGGAGACTCAATGATTGTGAATACTCACTACCAAGAGCATGCATACATGTATGCATCGACCATTGGAGTCGAGAGATGGATGTGGTTCCCTTCGCATGGTGCAATTCCCAAGGCAAACCCAACACACAAGCCCCCTCCCCGTGATGGTGATGGTGTCAATCCCTCCTACTACACTCTACCAAATGCTTGGTTCCTCATGAATTGCCCCCCCCCCGATAGTGACCTCTCAGTGCCAATTTATAGGTGTTGGCTGCTTGGATTATGGTAATCCCAATGTGGTTAGGGTAATCTTAATCGGGAAGACAAAGCAAGTGGTGGGCCCGGTGTGGTTGACCCTTGCTTTGTTTTGGAGAGGTTATTAAAAGAGGGGAATCTCTAGGTGGGCCTTTGTGACCATCACCTAGAGAGAGGATATTTACAAAGAATGGAAATTTACAATGGCTCGGGTGAAAAACTAAAGATAATGATAACAATAACCTATAAATTACTGGGATGGCGTGGTGGTTGCATGTTGCTGGCGAATGGCGTGTTGCCGGTGAGTCGGTGTCAAGCGTACTTCTTTTCAGAGTCGGCCGGGGCATGCCTTCGGCGCATTTTCTCTTTTTGTTGTTGGCGGCGCGTGCTTTGGATCCTTCTTCTTTTTGTTTGTTGATGTTGTAGCTGTTTTCTTCGTATTTGCGATACGGTGCGTATATGCGCGTGTGTGTGTATATATTCGTGCATGAGGGCGGGTGTGTGTATTTTGTATAGGCATGTGCATGCGAAAACGTGCGTGGGAAGGGGGGCTATATATATAATGTATATATAGTTTATTTTTCTTTTTTTTCTGGCAGATGGCCGACGGCTGCCTCTGCGCAAGGTCGATGGGTGGGGGGGGGGGGGGGGTAGGGGTAGAGAGTGTGTGTGTGTGTGTGTGTGTGTGTGGTGGGGTGTGTGGGTGTATTGTGTGTGTGTGTGTGTGTTTGTGGTGCGTGATATGCGGGCTGCTGCGCACAGCGCGATGGGAGAGAGGGGAGAGGGGGGGGTGATTGTGGGTGTGTGTGTATGGTGTGTGAGCCTTGCCTATGCGGCGCTGCCCGTGAGAGGGAGAGGGAGTGGATTCCTTGCTTGCGTGGCCTGAGCGCCCGGATGAGAGAGAGACAAAGAGTCCACGCGGAGCTGTGAGAGGGAGAGTGTGAGGGAATCGGAGGGGTGATGCTTTGGGATAAGAGAGAGAGAGAGAGAGAGAGAGAGAGAGAGAGAGAGAGAGAGAGAGAAAGAGTGAGGGAGAGGGAGAGGGGGGGTGTTGTGGGGTATGGGAGATGTGTGGGTGAGAGGGAGAGGGGGGGGGGGGGGGGGGGGGGGGGGGGGGGTGTTGTCTCGCATGGGAGCTTGAGGAAGAGAGGGGGGATAAGTCAATGGGTGGGGGAGTGAAGGAATATATCCGCGGGCCAAAGGGGGGGGGGAATGAGGCCGAGGGGAGGGGAATAAGGCTGAGGGAGGGTGAGGTGAGCGGGTGGGGAAGAGGGAGGAGGGTTCGGAGAGGGAATATTAGAGGGCCAAAGGGGGGGGGGGGGAAGAGTGGTAGAGGGGGTAATAGGGGTGAGTGTAAGAGTGAGTGTAAGAATACGGAGAGCGGGGGGGGGGGGGTCATGCGGCTCACACAAAGGGAGCACGAGAGAGGGGTCGGGGGTTTTTTTTTCAGAGCTTCTGCCTGGCGGGGGAGGGTAAATTGGGAGAGAGAGATATTAGGGAAGGGGTATGTAGGGAAAATGAGAGAGAGAGAGAGAGAGAGAGAGAGAGAGAGAGAGAGAGAGAGAGAGAGAGAGAGTTTTATCCGATGCCCGTAGCGCGAGGGGGGGGGGGGGGGGGGGGGGGAATAAGCTGCGGTGGGGGGCTACTGAGAGTGGGGGGGGTGAAATGGATTTTTTTTCTTTTTTTCCCTTTGATTTCCGAAAGTCGGCTATCATTAGCCCTCTCCCTTTTGGCTAGAGGCATTCATGCTTCTAGCCCTTCTTCTTCTTCTTCAGCTGTAGAGTTAGAGGGTTCTCCCTCTTCTGGAATGTCTAGCACGAATTCTGGGTCAAACCTAAGAAAATACCTTTTCAGTCTCCATCCATTGACTCTAGTCTTGTGAATTCTCCCATCTACTTCCATCAGCTTATAACTGCCGTTGTCATAGCGCTTCTTGATGATGAAAGGTCCTTCCCATCTGGGTTGAAATTTATTGTCCTTCCTAGTGTCAAATCTATTGTCGTATCGCAGTACTAACATGCCTGTTTCCAGTCCTTTCTCTTTAAGCCCTTGATTGAAAGTGAGTCGGCGTCGTTCTACCTGTGCTGCATAGTGGTTGATTGCTTCTTCCCTATCCATTTTGAGTCTCTCTAGATCCAAGATGTGGTTTTGGAGGTTTACATGTGTCTGGCTAGCCAAGACTCGTAAGCTGGCTATTTGTACCTCAATGGGTAGAATTGCCTCCTTCCCATAAACTAGATGGAAAGGAGAGAAACCTAGTGATGTTCGGAACGTTGTTCTGTAGGTCCAAAGAGCTGCCATGAGATGTTTATCCCAGTCTCCTGTATGGTTGTTCACCTCTTTTGTGATGATTTTGCAAATCATTCCATTTACCTTCTCTACCAGACCATTGCATTGTGGGTAGTATGGTGTGGAATGCCGGCGTGTGATGCCTAACTTCTTCATCAGTTCTCCCACCAAATCACCTCTGAATCCTGGTCCTCTATCTGATATTATCTCAAGAGGAGTGCCGAAACGGCAAACGATATGCTCAAAAATGAACTTTTCCACCTCTTGGGCTGTAATGCGGGTGGTGGCCATTGCTTCTGCCCATCGCGTCATGTAGTCTACACCCACTATGATGTACAGTTTACCTGATTGGGCCCTTGGTAAGGGACCGATTGCATCTATTCCCCATTTCTCAAAAGGACCATATGAAATGATAGGGGTTTGTGGCTCGTAGGTTAACGTGCGATCATTGGCCACTTGGACAAGCCTTACATGGTTTACACCAATGGTGTACATCTCTGTTCAAACTAGGCCAGAAGTATCCTGCCTGTAGAATCTTCCTACTGGTGATATCTAGAGCAAAATGACCACCGCAGACGCCGTCATGGCAACTTGAAATTACCTCTGTGATTTCACTGGAGGTTGGCACCCGCCTGAGAATTTGTTCTTTGCCCTTACAATGCAAGTGGTCTTCTATAAGGCGGTACCTAGTAGCCTTCCTTACCAGCCTTTTTTTTTGGCCTTTAGTGTGTCCTGCTGGACATTCTTCTGTATTTAGAAAGCCGATGATATCAGGCATAGCATCACTACCTTGGAAGAGGGGTAGTTTTAATTTGATTGCTCCTACATGAACATCTTGTATTCTTTCCTTAGCTAGTGCATCTGCCTCTTGATTTTCTGCTCTCGGGACATGGAAGAGCTTCACTGCTTCAAACTTCTTCAGAAGGTCCTTAACTTGGTGAAGTTGACCAAGTAAAACCTGATTTTTGCATTCCCAGGTGCCATTTATCTGCCTTATCAAAAGCAAAGCATCGCCGAACACATTCAAGCGCTGAATTCTTTGTGAAATACATTGTTCCAACCCAAGGATTAGGGCTGCATATTCTGCTTCATTGCTGGAGTGGGAGTGTAATAACTGTCCCATGGAGAATACTCTTTCTTGCTGTTCATTGAAAATGACTATGCCTGCTGCAGACTGATTCATTGTTCTCTTGTATGCTCCGTCAAAGAAAAGAGAGTGAGCTCTCTCTAGCTTAGGACTTTCTTTATCTGGTGTTCCTTCCTTTGCTTTCGTGTTGACCTTCAGCTTCTTCTCATAATGGCGATGAGTGAGAATTCCCGCTAAACTAGCCCTGGTGGAGTTTTCTACTTGCATGGTGTAGTCAAACTCTTGTAGTATGCGTTGCATTTATACGCCCGTATAACAAAAATTACACATATAAAACGTCAATATACGTCGTATTTCCGAATAATTACCGAATAGCTGTATAAAATCGTTTTCGATCGAGATATTTTCGATCGAAAACTATTTCGATCGAAAAACTATATATATATATACAATCGTCGCCGTATTCGATTGAAAAGCATTGTGGACTTTTTTGGAGTTTGGAGAGCTTGGAGCTTCTGAGAGTTTGACAGATAGCGACAACGTCTTCAGTTTACAGCGTTTTTCAGGTAAATTTTTTAAATTTTCAGTAAATACTAACTTCTTTTTTGTGTTGTGCCAGACTTATGTGGTGCAGTAGTTTCGGCTCTCACCACAAAGTTGGCTTGCAGGTCGTAGGCCACTTCGTGGTGTGTAGCTATATGTCTCACTCCAGAGGTGTGTAGAATATAGTTTCCTTTCCCGTAGTGTGTAGTTATATAACTCACTCTAGGGAAGGCTTAGGGTAAATTTAGATTCTCACTCGTATGGTGTAATAGTATATCTCTCACCATAGAGATGAGTTAGGATTAGAGGTCGACTCGTGGAGTGTAGTAGGCATGATGCTACACCTCTCACTTCAGAGTGGCCTATAAAGTGTACAATCTTAAAGTAAATCATTATTGATTATTCTACATAGAAGCACAAAGATTAACGTTCGTCATTTTAAGAGTGTAGAGATGCATACTTTATGCCCTCTTCATCTTAATGCGACTTTCGTTATTTTTGTGCTTCTATTTCTGGAGTAACATCATTGTTCATCAGCAGATGACTTGGTGTTACTCTGAACGTAGATATATACAACAATTGATTTACATTTGAGATTGTTGAGTTGTTTGTTGATGGTTGTGTTGTGCGTTCCACACACTCGATTAGAAATAGCTTATAAAATTTACAATTTTAGATCAAGTTTTTCTGTCATATGTGTTACATAGAAACACAAGCGTTACCACTCGTTATATTAAGAGTGAAGAGATGCATATTTTCATGCCCTCTTCATCTTAATGTGACATACTGGTTACTCGTGTGTTTCATATTCCAAAAGAACATCATTTTTCATCATTAAATGACTTGGTGTTGTTTTGGACGTAAACACATACGATAGGTAACTTACATATGCAATTGTTAATTTATCCGCTGATAGTTGTGTTGTGACTTCCACACACTTTATCAGGGATTAGATTGATAAAAACTATCAATCTATTTTACAACAGCATCCAGGACTTGTGCTGAGAATATCTCACACTCGCTGAGCTGTTCACATGTACGATTTCCCAACCCTTTAGATGTAATTTCTTTCATCATCTCACACTTCTGCACATAGCAGGGTCCAGTTCTTGTGCTGAGAGCATCTCACACTCCTGGCTTGTTTCTCTCTCTCTCTCTCTCTCTCTCTCTCTCTCTGTCTCTCTCTCTCTCTCTCTCTCTCTCTCTCTCTCTCTCTCTCTCTCTCTCTCTCTTTGTGTGTGTGTGTGTGTGTGTGTGTGTGTGTGTCTAATTTAATTTTCATGGTCGATTCGCACAATGTGGTTTGTAATCATAAGATTTTCTCTTTAATTTGCAATAATTTAATATTATTTAATAAATTTGAATCACCATTTAATATATATAGGGTTAACACTCATTATATAATAACTATGTTACTATGGTGTACAATCTTTTCGTAAGATTCTTAATTTATAATTTTGTCATACAGATATGGCAGACACGAAGCTAGCGAAACATCAACGAAATTTCGTCTTCGAAGTGATTGTGAGACACTTCCATTACACGTCAGAGGCAAAGATTAGGCTTTGTTTAAACTCTGTCGCTCCAGAGCATTTTTATCAGCTTACAGAGACTCTAACCAAGTCCGTGTTTGAGCAGCTCCAGGCAGAGTTTGCACCAGCTATTTTTGACATAGCCCTCCTGACATCAAGTGCTTTAGTAAACATGGTCAAACAAACCATTGGACAGATCATGAAAACCTTTCAAGAACTGAAAAATCATGCAATTACTTCCTTGCCAAACATAGCTGAGTGCATACATCTTGTGCAACAGCTTTACACGAAGTTCAAGAGCAAGGAAAAGTTATAAAGAGCAGCAAAGCGTGCAAGAGTGGAAGCCAGCTCTTCTGAAGCTGCTGTTGAACCAGAAATCATTCTTAGAACCGAGCCTGCAACGTCATCCGTTGCTACATTAGACCTCTCTCAGCTACCACCTATTTTACACCTTTTACCCGACACAGCCATCTTTCAATATCCAAGCTCCACAGCTGGGAGAGGGAAGATGGGCACATGTGAAGCGTGTGGGTGTCACACATCCCGCTTTCAAAGATCAAGTGTATGCTGCAAAAGTGTTCAAAGTACACTTACATGGGCCCACCATGGAGCAACAGGTCAAAGACGAAGCAAAAATTTTGGATATTTCACATCGAGGTATTATCTACCCTCTTGCCATGGTGTGCCACATGGAGCGACCAATGCTCATTTCACGATTTTGGAATGGCAGCCATGTGGAGCAATGGATCAAAGAATGCACTGCAGACGACAGGCAGTCTGTCATTTGCGATTACGTACTCACTGCAGGAACAATAGAGCTATTCCAGAAGAATATTTTGCAGATCATCAATGCTCTCCTCCAAACTCTGAAGTATATACATACGCATAACTACCTCCACAATGATCTACACTCTCGGAATATGATGCTGCATTTTGGCAAAAAAGGTGTTTATGCCGGCATTGTGGATTGGGGTTCATGCACCAAAACAAATACGACAACCGGTTTTCCTCCTCTACGCGATATGCAGATAGAAACTAGAAAACAATATGACATAGATTATCCATGGGCAGCCCCTGAATGTATATCTAGTAATCCTCCCTCCTAGACCAAAGCTATGGATATTTATTCCATGTGTCATACATGTAAACGCATTTTGAAGTACTTACCAGAGCCCCAAGAACAGAGCAAGAGACATTTTTTGAGTAATGTACTTGCTCATCTTGAAACCGGCAAGCGCCAAAACCCCAAAACTCGGCCTAATGCTTTTGATCTCTCCTTATGTTTAAATGGTTCCCATAGAGTGGGTTACAACATTTTAATGACATCTGGCTTACAACCAGCTGATGATTAATGAAAACACAGTCTCATGATTTCATCATTGTTTTACTTTTGGTGTCAAATTTAATTGTATGTTTAATTGAACAAAATATCTATGTTTGTCATTCGATATACTGTCCAATGTCAAATTAATTGAATGGGTATTTAAAAGTAATGACATGTTCACCTGATATGCAGATATGGAAGAAGAAATCAACCACACTGAAGCTCAGGCAATTTTTAAAGAAGAACAAGTTAGATGTGGACAAGCAGATCTTTCTACTATTGCCAACATTGAAGAAGATGAATCTAAGCTGCAGGGCGAACCATTAACCCTTAAAGATTGCAAAAAGCTTTGCCCTAATCACTTTGTACGCCATCAACTATTTCAAATATATAGCAATGCAAAAGATATAGCTCCGTTAAAGCTCTCTGATTTGCAACATAAAGGACTGGCACATGTTTTGCTGCAAAGGTTTATACGACAAGAGAGATGCCTACCAAACAACAACCAAGTAGCAATCTACTTTATCCAGCAATGCTATGCTCGATATGTTTTGCTGAAGAGAGTGGATTGGTCAGATCGTCCAGGCACCGCTGGCGTTGGACGTGGATGCATTGCAGAAAAGGTGGCAGCACGCAATGAAAATAATCCAATGCATCCTCGCAAGCGTCCTATTGTTTTACTTCCTGAAGAGTCAGAAACACTGACTGAATTAGCCAGCCAAGGACAAAACCTTGCCAGCCAAGGAGAAACACCGGATATGCTTCGTGGCCGTATTCTTGAGCTTGAAATAGAGTTAAGTGATGCACAAGCAAAGCTTCAACAATATGAATCATTGTATGGACCTTTGCCAGATGATACTACCACTTCACATAAAGATGTTGCTCAACCATCCCCTGAGCTAGGAATTACAGATTTACCATAGACGAACTTATAGCAAATCTATCAAACTCATAAGTCACTCATAAGCTTTTTGTAATCTCATAATTATATCAAACTCTTTTCGATTGAGTAATTTCCCAGAACCTTGTTGTAATTTCAAACCTACATCGACTTTATGTAATTGTTATTCGACAAGATATTATCGGCAGTTTATATTTGAGTGTGAGTGAATATGTGCATATGAGAGAGAGAAAGAGAGAGGTTTTGATGTGAACGACAACGAGATAACACTTTCTTTCATCATATACAAAAACTTTTTGAGTAAGTATTACAATGGTACTTTCACAAATCATCTCCATCTTCAAAAACTGCAACCATATCATCTACTTCGTCCATATCTGAGCATCCTGAAACTATCTCCCATTCCATATCATCATCATCATCAACTTCTACAGAAATAGCTTCATGCGTTTGGAAGACTCCATATTGCTTTTGAGCGGCTCTAGTTGCAATGTTTTGAGGCTTATAAATAAGTCTCATATTGCAAAAAACATACACCAAATCAGTAGCCCATTTAGTATGAAGTCTGTTTCGCTTTTTAGTGTGTACAAAGTCGAATGCTGACCAGTTTCTCTCACAACTTCCACTTGATGCAGCTACTGATAAAACTCTAACTGCAATGTGTTGCAACTCCACTTTCTCTCCACCATACTCCTTCCACCATAAAGGTGCACTTGTTTTGCCAATGGCATCTATATGCCACGGATCCTAAAACATACCAGTTCTGTTGGCATAATCTACTCGCTGATGAAAAGCTGTTCTTCCATCTTCGCGTCCTAAGAGTTGGGAGCACACTGTTTTGAAGTCGGACATAACTTCTTTGTTGGTATATTGCTGATGCATTTGAAACTTAGGATCCAATACAAAAGCCGCACCATGCAATGGCATATGCAATTGCACCCAACGCTTGTTAACAATTGTAATCATGGTAGCTTTATCCTTTGCACCAAAACTGACATTTTCTCTTAGCTTGCGTATAGCCTCTGACATATACCAGTAGACCCGACCAAAAATAAAAGAATCTGTGTTAACTGCTCTCAAAAGATCTACAAATGGCTTTGACACAGTTACTATTCTTTCTACATTACGCCAAAAGACTGGCGAGTTTACTATTTGCGCACATCGACCAGTATAACTTGGATACTTTGTGAGCCATCCATCCCATCTTCTGTCTGCTAAGGTTTCCATCAATGCAGGCTTCAACTCTTGCAAAGCAGCAAGAACATAGTATGCCGTAGCAAACCTTGTCGCGCAAAATATTTGCAAAGCTTTATTTGGTGACTTAGTTCGAAAAAGAGCATATGAAAATTGATGCTCTCTAATGAATTTCACCACATAATTTGCATCCAATAAAGTTTGCTTCACACATGCCATTTTACCAATATCTTTTAAAAGAAAATTTAAAGTGTGAGTTGCACATGGTACCCAAGAAATCTCCGGATACTTGACTTGAATAGCTCTTCCTGTTCCTTTGTAGTTGGCCGCATTATCTGTGACAATAGCAGTCACATTCTTTGGTCCACCTGCCTTTGCAATTGCACGCTCATACACCCCTGCTAGGTAGGTGATAGTCTTCTCTTTCAATGAGTTGTCAATTGCTTCCACGAACATAGCCCCTCTAGGGTTAATAAGCATTACATTGATTAAAGGTTATTTTTTACAGTTAGTCCATCCATCCAATGCTATGGTGCATCCATATTCTGGAACAAAATCTAGAACTGTGCGTTTGAGAATGGCTTCATTACTGTCTTTGACTTTATCAAGATATTCAGTTCGCATCTTGTTATAGTCAGGAAGCACAAATCCTTTTTTGGCTGTACTCATCAAAGCATCTTGAAATATTGGATTGTGCATAGCATTGAACGATATGCCACACGCAACAAATGCTTGTGTCCATTTTAAATGCAGCTCAAGAAACCATTGTTTACCTAATGCTTCAGGCATTGTCTGTCCATTAGATGACGCTCTGCCGGATTTGCTTGTGCTAGGAACTCCTCCTGATGTAGAAGCATGTCCATGAAGAGGGTTTAATTGAGAACTTTGATCGTTTACTTGAGTGGTACACACCTCTTCTGTTGCCTCATTGCATACAGATGGTTCAATATTCGCATGAATATCTTTAGAAACATCACCTTTATGTTTAGCTGCAAGAATCAACTTTACTTTGCGAGAATACATGGCAAATTTTTCATGAATATCTTTTGGTGGTGCCCCGCACTTTTCAACATTGCCAGGGACTTTAAATAAATGCTCTTTAATTCTAGTTGCATTACCACTGAACTCATGGCCACAAGATTTACATTTAAGTCAAGATGTATTTCTCCCAGCTTTGAACTCATGCACATAACTCCACTCTTGTCCTTTCACCATGATGCACAAAAGTAATTTGCTAGTAAAAAAAAGTCAATGATCATTTTCATAATCAAAATCAACTAAAACATTAAACTAATTTAACTAACAATGATTGAACGAAATTAAAATAATTAAAAACAATGATTGAACAAAAATACAATAATAAAAAACAATACCATTGGATTACATATAAATTGCATCGATTTATCTAAAGTGCGAGCTTGTAGCTTTAACACATTACGATAATCAATAATTACAATTAAATCAAGTATTAGAATGATTATCATTATAAATTGCTATACATACAAGAGCTATAAGTGACATTTTTAAATGTCAAAACGATAATCACTTACAATACTTGATAATTATCGTATCTATGTAAAGTGCGAACAAAAATTTCTTACACTTTACCATAGATTTTAAAGCGATTATCTTTCTACAATGCGAGCATGTGTATGCTCTCACACAGTACGGTAGATTTTGCAGTCCAAATAAAGATAAGAGAATATCAATATTTTTGGACATGTTTTTTCTAAATTTTTACTCTAGTGAGAGCATAGCACTGTGAATAGCTCTACACAAAATGTAAAAATATAATTTTGTTTCATTATATTCATTTTGAAGTGAGAGAAAATCTCTACACATCAAAATCGAACTTTAAATTACATAAAATTAATTTTTATGTAATTATATTTTTAAACTAATTATCTCATATGAGAGTACACTCTACACACAACGATAATATCTTACTTTTTTTTTATTAGTCACTTTCAAGTGTCAATTAATTGAACACATTGACAAGTGATTCTTATAATTACAGTTTGTATCAGGTGAGAGATTAAACTCCTCACAAAATACAAACTTTCAACTATTTACTAAGTTTTTCAAAACAAATTCATATATTTGAATCACAAAACTTAAAATTCTATTGAATTTTAAATTTTATTAAACTCAAATTATTTTATTTTTTTACAAATTACTTTTTTTGATCGTTTGGTGAGAGTACTCACATGGACAACACTGACTGTGAAAGCTGGTATAAGGCATGTCGCGTGCTGCTATATATACTAACATATTCGATCGTTATAATTTTCGTTCGAAAAAAATTTCTATCGAAAAAAATTTAGATCGAAAAATCAAGAAGCTATACGATTACCCGTTTATGCTGATATGGCACCGTATAATACGGCCGTATAATTTAGATAAACGAATAATACGCCCATTATTCGCGTATTATACGTCTCCCGAATAACGAATAATGCAACTTAGCTTGTAGTCTAATTAACCACTTTGAGATCCTAGATGAGACATCCATGTGTCGCATTACATATGGGAAAACCTCTTCCATTGTCAGGATTACAAATGGTCTAGGCAAGAGATAGGAGCGGAACTTTGTGGTGGCAAACATTAGTGCCAGAACCATGTGTTCTACTTCAGTGAATCCTTTTTCTGATGGGGTCATGACTCGACCAGAGAAGTAAATAGGGCACATGAAAGAAGTTTTGGGATCCTTTTGCATTAGCACTGCTCCCAATGTATCATATCCCACACTAGGGTTCACATAAAATGGCTCGTCCCACTTAGGAGGTGAAATAGTGGGAAGCTTAGCTAGGACTTGCTTTACCTCAGTAAAGTGCTGCTCATTCTCTTCACTCCATGAGAAATCATCCCTCTGGGTGAGTTGTTGTAGGGGAAGGACCACTTGAGATAGCAGGTGAATGAACCTGCTTAAGTATCTTACCTTCTGAAGGAAAGAAACCAGTTGCTTGTCGGTGGTGGGTGATGATAGAGATACCAGAGCCTGAATCTTGCTAGGTTCAGCCTCGATTCCTTTTGCTGAAATTACATGACCAAGGAGAGTGACTTTGCTCTCACCAATGTGACACTTGTCCATGTTGAGTTGGCCACCCAAGGTTTGCAGTCTGTTTAAGCCATCATAGACTTTGCTTAAATGAAGGGCTTGTGAGCTATAGATGCAAAAATCATCTATGAAAACCCGTATTGATGTTCCAAAGTAGGGTTGGAAAACAAAAGTCACATAGCGTTGAAATGTGGCCGGGGCGTTAGTGAGGCCAAATGGCATTACTCTGTAGGCAAAACATCCCCAAGATGTGATGAAGTTTGTCTTCTTCTGATCCTCCTCCGCAATGCTAATCTGGAAGTACCCTGAGTAGCCATCGCATATTGTGTAGCATTCGTGACCTGCCACTTCATTGAGTATTTCATCCTCGAATGGGAGGGGAAAGTGGTCTCTCTTCGTGGCTACATTGAGAGGTTTATAATCCACACAGACTCTCCACATACCTTTTTTTTTGTGTGACTACTACTATGGATACCCATTCTGAGTCTTCGACAAGGTAGATGAAACCTGCTTGTAGCAAACTTCTTACTTCTTTAAGCAATGCCTCTTGTTGGATTACTCCAAGTCTTCTGAGATTTTGTACTACGGTTTTACTACCTTCCTTGAGCTTTATGTGGTGTTGCACTACTGTAATTCCTGTGATCTTATCATATCCATCAATGAACAAAGTAGTGAAGTTACCTAACATGGAGACGTACTCCTTCCTTTCTTCATTGGTTAACTCATTTGAGAGCATTTTTTGTAGCTTACCTGCATCCTCCAATGACTGCATACCTGATGATCCCTCTTGGTTTGCTGAGGTTGCTTCAGATTGTGCTAATCTGTCTGGGTTTTTAAGAATGACTCCCATTACTTTGATGCTACTGTCACTCCCGTCGGTGGTGGTTGTGTCTTCTCCTGAGGTAGACGAGTAGTCGCTGGTGGACTCGTCTTCTGAAGCCTCCAAGATCATATTGCGCTGCTTTCTAGTCCTCATGTCGTAGAATATGGACTTCCCTTTAGCATCCTTCATCTGGATCATCCCAGTGCTCCAGTCTTGTTTATCTTCCATAGCCATAAGCCAAGGCCTTCCAAGAATGATGGGGTAGCCCTCCCCTTTGTGTGGCATGACGAAGATGTCTACCTCCACTTCTGTATTGAATGCTTTTACTTTGACTGCATTTACAATGCCTACGCATTTTACTCTTACATTGTTTGCCATCTTGGCTCGGCAGGGTGCCGGCCTACTTACCTCTAGACCTAGATGGTGCATCATCTTTTCACTCATGACACATATTTGCATGCCACCATCTATGTAGACGTTTGAAATCCGCTGCCCTTTGATGTGAGCGTCCATGGTTGACAGAATGTCATTGAGATCCCTCCCAGAGATAGCCCCAGCTTTCCGTGGTCTTGATTTCCTGGTACTTACCATTTTCGTCCATTGCCTCCTCATTCTGGGTGCAAGGTGGAGTAATTGGGTCCAAGTTATCTTCGGGCCCTACATTAACACATCCTGAACTAAGTCATAGGGTTGTGCATCCTCACCTAGTGAGAAGTCCACGATGTCTATCTTCCGCCGCGGTTTAGCTGCTTGCTTGCTAGACTCAGCCTTCCCTTTCATCTTCTCTTCTTTTTGAGATGCCTCCTCGTGCCTCGCACGCTTCACTCCCATAGCATCCACTTCTTCTACCTTCGCTTTTCCTTTGTGCTTCTCTCGAGATGACTCTTCTACCTTCGCCTTCCCTTTAGCCTCTAAGCTAATAACACTCACCGCTTGGTTCACAGCAGGTGGTGGGGGTAGTGGTGGAATGAGAGGTTGGGGTGGTGGTTGATGTTGTACAGGTGGTCGCAGGATTTGGACCGGTGGGATTGGTCCTGGCTGCCGTGGTGGTGGTGGTCTTGCTCTTGGCGGAGAGATTTGATTCTATCTCCCCCCTCTATTGAAATTCTGCCTCCTCGGGTGTGGGCAGTAGTACATTCCATGGCCGTCTTCCCCGCAGTTGTAACAGTGGTACTCTGGGTTCTACCAGATGCATGCCCTTGCTGCACCAAATGCACAGATAAACTCTCTAGTTGGGTGGTGATGCGGCGACTCAGCAGGTCTTGTTGTTCTTCTGATGCCTCCTGTGGTTGGATTCTATGATTGGCTGTTGCAGCCACTGGGGTTTCTCGGGCCGATCTTGTTTCCTCTGACTCATTTACTCTTGCTTTCATGCGGAGCTTCTTGTCTTTAAGGCGAGCTACTTCGACTGCCAACTCATATGTTGCAGGAAACCTTCCCTTCACCTTCTCTCTAAGCGGTGACCATAGACCAGCAATGAAACAATCCTTCTTTAGGAAATTAGGCACTCCTTCGCCTTCCTCCAGTGTGGCAACCCATCTCTCCCATAAGTCCACAAACTTTGACTCGTAGGTGGCATACTCCAGCAGGCCTCCCTACTTTAATTCTGTCAGTAGCTGCCATAGCTTCTCCGAGGTTGTGCCTCCACTAAACCTCTTTACCAGCCCTTAACACATCCCATGCATTCTTGATAGCCTGGGGCAATGCATTATACCAAGACTTGGCCTCTACTTTCATCAGTAGAGGAAAAATTCTAAGTCGTGAAGCGTCGTCATCTTTGTTGGAGACGACACAAGCAATGTCGAAATCATCCAAAAAGTCGATGGTGAGATCCTCACCCTTCTTTCCACTGAACGTGGGGAAAGAAACACTTGCCATGGTGGTGACTCAGGAAATTACAAACCTCTTTTTTTTCTCTTTTTTTTTTTCTTACATCAACAACAGCTGCTCATGGTGGCTTTTTACAGGGGTGGATGGATAGGTTAAAACAGGATAAAAATAGAGACATTAAAGGAATGATGGTAATCTAATATGGGGAGAATGATAGGGTTCGGGGAATTGAGGATTTCTCCTAGTACCGCCGCACCAAATAGGTAAACGATCTTTTGTTGGTAGAAGACTTTCCTATCTACATAGATATTCACATGCATATGTTGCAAGAATCTAAACGGGAATGCCGTCGGCCCGTTTTCCATCATGCACAGAGGGTGGAATATTTACTTATACTCTTACCGTGCCAGTGTTGATGAGTCGGCACATCCACAAGAGGTCGTCGCCTTTCATGGGCTCTATCTTTCCTTCGTTGCTCAGCACATACGGGGTGATGGCGACGCGTCTGACCACTCCCAGCCTTTCGGCTAACAGCAATTCTAGGTAATTTCCGTAATCAGCGTGTTGCATGAATTCTACTCCATTTAGCTGCAGCTCGTCTCCAGCCCACTGGGTCTCTCCCGTGGTAGAGAGCTTCTTCAGGATAAGTTGTACAGGGAGAGGAGGAAGGTCCTCCACCCGCTTCCCAAAACAGCGAGAGCAGTAGCCAAACCACTCTTCCCTAGGACATGGGAATCTTCTCACCACTTCTTCTTCTGGATTGTCGAAGTGGATTGGTAGCACTCGCATGCATCGTGCAAATCGGTAGGTGACCTTCCACCGCTTAGCTTCGGATGACTTCTTCTTTGACAAAGTGGGTACAACCCAGCTCTCTGAGCTTGAAGCACTTGCTTGGCCAGATGCCTCTCCCTTCGGAGTCAAGTGTTTCCAGGCTAGCCTAGCTTCTCCTTGCCTTTGGCTCGAGCAGCCCCTTTAGGACACTTTGGGGTTATATCTTTGACTGCAGTTTCTTTAGGAAAAAGAGGCCTCACCGTTTGCTTCCCTTCCTTGACGTGAATGATTTCTTTGTGATGAATGTCGACGTAGATGACTTCAGCCCTTTCGCTGCCTTCGTTGCTGGCACTCATCGAGCGTGTGCCTTGGTTGACAACAGTGATGGCACTTCACCAATCTCCCACCTGATGCTTTCGATTTATAGTTAGAATGAGCGACACTAGATGGAGAATTTACCTCTTGAATGCTGATGACACTGCAGCTTGGCAGTAGCGCCTCAATGAAGGCGTCTAGTGCCTCCTTCGTCTCCTGTTCTTCCGTCCCTCTAGTTAGAAAATTCCTTCAGTCACTCGTCCATGATTGATAGTGGGCGTCACTTTCAGCATTTTAAACTGAAGGGTCTTCGAAAAGCCCTCCTCCGTGGGGGCACCAAATGACGGACGCAAAGCGGACCCCGAACCCCGACAGCCTCTAAAATGCCAGGGGCCGAATGGCGCGCCTCAAGCCTGCCACGGTAAAGCGAACAGGGGGCACCACCTAGCTTTGAGCAGCTAGGACGCAAAACCCACAATGATATGAACACCGCAAGCCTACACACGGAGAGAGAGAGAGAGAGAGAGAGAGAGAGAGAGAGAGAGAGAGAGAGAGAGAATACTTGCAAATGATGAAAACCCTCGGGGTGTGAGGGTGAATTATTTCTGCAATATTTACAAGGCGGCATGCCATGGTGGTAGAGAGGTAGGGGGAGGAGGTGGTGCAATCTATTTGGTGCGTTCTCTAAGGCGACTCAATGATTGTGAATACTCACCACCAAGAGCGTGCATACATGTGTGCATCGACCATTGGAGTTGAGAGATGGATGTGGTTCCCTTCGCATGGTGCAATTCCCAAGGCAAACACAACACACAAGCCCCCTCCCCGTGATGGTGATGGTGTCAATCCCTCCTACTACACTCTACCAAATGCTTGGTTCCTCATGAAATGCCCCCCCCCCGATAGTGACCTCTCAGTGCCAATTTATAGGTATTGGCTGCTTGGATTATGGTAATCCCAGTGTGGTTAGGGTAATCTTAATCGGAGAGACAAAGCAAGTGGTGGGCTCGGTGTGGTTGACCCTTGCTTTGTTTTGGAGAGGTTATTAAAAGAGGGGAATCTCTAGGTGGGCCTTTATAACCATCACCTAGAGAGAGGATATTTACAAAGAAAGGAAATTTACAATGGCTCGGGTGAAAAACTGAAGATAATGATAACAATAACCTATAAATTACTGGGATGGCGTGGTGGTTGCGTGTTGCTGGCGAATGGCGTGTTGCCGGTGCGTCGGTGTCGAGCGTACTTCTTTTCGGAGTCGGCCCGGGCATGCCTTCGATGCATTTTCTCTTTTTGTTGTTGGCGGCGGGTGCTTTGGATCCTTCTTCTTTTTGTTTGTTGATGTTGTAGCCGTTTTCTTTGTATTTGCAGTGCGGTGCGTATATGGGTGTGTATATTCGTGCATGAGGGCGGGTGTGTGTGTTTTGTATAGGGGTAGAGAGTGTGTGTGTTGTGTGTGTGTGTGTGTGGTGCCGGTGTGTGGGTGTATTGTGTGTGTGTGTGGTGCGTGATATGCCGGCTGCTACGCACAGCGAGATGGGAGAGAGGGGAGAGAGGGGGATGATTGTGGGTGTCTGTGTATGGTGTGTGAGCCTTGCCTATGTGGCGCTGCCCGTGAGAGGGAGAGGGAGTGGATTCCTTGCTTACGTGGCCTGAGCGCCCGGATGAGAGAGAGAGAGAGAGAGAGAGAGAGAGAGAGAGAGAGAGAGAGAGAGAGAGAGAGAGAGAGCGTCCGCGTGGAGCTGTGAGAGGGAGAGTGTGAGGGAATGGGAGGGGTGATGCTTTGGGATGAGAGAGAGTGAGAGAGAGAGAGAGAGAGTGAGGGAGAAGGAGAGGGGGGGGGGGGGGGGTTGTGAGGTATGGGAGATGTGTGGGTGAGAGGGAGAGGGGGGGGGGGGGGGGGGGGGGGGGTTGTTTTCTTGCATGGGAGCTTGAGGACGAGGGGGGGGATAAGTCAATGGGTGGGGGAATGAAGGAATATATCCGCGGGCCAAAGGGGGGGGGGAAAGAGGCCTAGGGGAGGGGAATAAGGCCGAGGGAGGGTGAGGCGAGCGGGTGGGGAAGAGGGAGGAGGGGTCGGAGAGGGAATATTAGCGGGCCAAAAGGGGGGGGGGGGGGGGGGGGGGGGGAAGAGTGGTAGAGGGGGTAACGGGGGTGAGTGTAATAGTGAGTGTAAGAATACGGAGAGCGGGGGGGGGGGGAGGGGGGTTTCATGCGGCTCACACACAGGGAGCACGCGAGAGGGGTCGGGGGTTTTTTTTTCAGAGCTTTTGCTTGGCCGGGGAGGGTAAATTAGGAGAGAGAGATATTAGGGAAGGGGTATGTAGGGAAAATGAGAGAGAGAGAGAGAGAGAGAGAGAGAGAGAGAGAGAGAGAGAGAGAGAGAGAGAGAGAGAGAGATTTTTATCCGATGCCCGTAGGGCGGGGGGGGGAATAAGCTGCGGTGGGGGGGTACTGAGAGTGGGGGGGGTGAAATGAGTTTTTTTTTTCTTTTTTTTCCTTTGATTTCCGAAAGTCAGCTATCACCCCCACGGAGGAGATCTTGTGCATGTTGTTGTGAATACTTAGTCGTTAGAGTAATGAAGTAGCTTGCATAAATAACAAAAAAATTTATGATCCATTTTTTTCCATTGGAAGGCAAAAGGTGCATATCATATTAAGCACAAAATTACAATTTCAATGAGTAATTTGTAGAATTTTGGGCCCTCTTAGGTTAGCCGAGATAAACACTTTAGTAAATCCCCTTTATTTTGCCTCTCATTAGGTACGACCTTAGTTTGGACGTTTACATTTTTATTTTGTTTTAAATAATTAGGTCATGCATAGACCATGGATAATGGCTCAAGAATAGAGGTTTTTTCCTTCCATTTCACTCCACATATTAGAATAAACGTAACAATTAGTAGAAAGATCCATTCCCAACAACATATGGTGTTTATGTTTGGTGCCCAAAGAGGAGGAGAAATTATTGCATCACCAAACCCTATCATCCTTCCTCTTGTTGACTATCATAGATCATTTGATGTGCATATTAAGATATTCTATTGTAGAATAGATTGCAATTTAGAAAATATTATTGTGTAAATTTTTTTAAGAAAGAAAAACATGTTGTCACTTTGAAATCAATTCAATGGAAGTCCAATGCCAAATGTCAAAATATCCCCTCTTATTTGGAGATCCTGGCAAGGATGCCGAGCTATTTCTAGTAAATTTTAAAATGGCTTTCCGCATAAAAAGAGTGATAGGAGATGGTAATGCTTAGAACTGTTTGAGGTAGTTCGGAGGAATAATGCTAGCACTTGGTTTAACTCTCTATCTCACGAAGTTAAGGGAAACAATAAGGAAGTCATTGATCATTTCAAATGATACTTCTTTAACCCTTAAAACACTAAGAAGCTATGGCAAGGCATCGTTTCTCACAAACAAAAAGACTTAGTTGACTACAAACAGGTAGAATTTGCATGGTTTGATGAGCTTGAGGAGTACTTTGTAACATTACATTCATTTTATCAGAGCTACCAACACTCATGCCTCCTTGTTTGGAGTACACATTCTTTGTTAGCTCTAGTGTTGGGAAAGAAAACAGTTGGTGCAATTTTGTTACAACAAGATCCCCATAGTACCAGGATGCGGCCCATCTACTTTGCTAGTAGGGTCATGAATTCCTTGGAGAGAGGCTACACAGAGGCATGACTCATGACGCTTTATCTCATGTTTTCCATGGTGAGAAAATTTAGATCCTACTTGCTACCAAAACCTTTTGTAATTCTCATTGCAAAAATTTTGTTCCCTTGGGTGTCATCTCAAATGAATCTTAGTACTAGGATCTCAAAGTGGATTATGGAGTTGCAAGAGTTCCAATACTCTTTCAAGGTAGAAGATAGTGTGTGTGCACAACTGGCAGGGATTATCACTTATAGGTACATGAGAAGGACATTAAGGTGCCTGACATAAGACCCTACCATTGCCACCACCAAAAAGTATTCCTAATGCTTTTACTTTGTTCGTTGATGGAGTTTTTCAACGAGGCACAAGAAAAGCAGGGGGAGGGCTAGTGTTGCTCAACCCAAGTGGAGAGGTGTTCATGAAAGGGAAGGTCAATCTAACAGGTTCAACCAGCATTAGTCAAAGTATACAACGTCCCATGGAAAAGGGGGATGCACTTCTCATTGTTGTAAAGCAAACCTTAGGCATTTAGGCATGCAAAAATAAAAGCCTAAGGACAAAAGTTCATGTCATCCGTAGATTGTTTAATCAATTTGAAGAAGTGCAATTGTATCATATTCCTAGGAAACAGAATGAAGATACTGATTTACTTGCACAACAAGTAGTTACGTATGTTGAGAAAGAAGTGTAGGTCATCATGGTGGTAGTAGCCACTCAAGCAACCAAGATACCATGGATTGGAGTCATTGTCTCCCATTATTGGCTACATTTTGGAGGGTGAGTTTCCACAAAACCACAAAATCTCAAAAGAGGAAACTCCGGAAGAAGGCAAGTTTGTATCTCTTCCTAGAAGGCTCCCTCTATCAAAGAAGGAAGGATCAAGTGTGTAGAAGAGTAATAACTATCGAGGAAATTCCAGCCATTCTAAAAGGTTTTCATGAAGAGGTATGTGGTGGTCATCTTAACCGTGAAGAAGATTTTTCTTGCGGGGTATGTTTGGCCAATCTTGCATATGGATGTCCAACATTGGTGTAAAAGCTATTACAATTGTCAGGTAAATGGAAATAGAAGGTTGGTGCATGGTCTGAGGCAAATAGTGCTTGCAAATGGACCCTTCAAAAAGTGGGCATTGATTCTATTGGTCCTCTCCCTAGAACAAAAAATGGTAGACTCTACATTTTGGTGGAAGTAGACTATATGATTAGGTGGGTAGAAGCACAAAGTGTGGAAAAGGTAAATGAGAGGATGGTGCGTAAGTTTTTCTACACTCACATCTATTGTAGATTTGGCACACCTTTGGAAACTATTTTTGATAATGTGCTAGGGTTCATGAAGGGTTTACTCACGGAATTTTGTGAAGAGCTTCACATTTTACATCGTCATACCATACCCTACTACCCACAGTCAAATGGTTTAGTAAAAAAAGATAATAGTGTCATTACAAGCATCATCAAGAAGATGGTGAAAAACAAGACAAAATTATGGGATGAATTCTTGGATGGAGCATTGTGGGCATATCAAACCACATACAGGTAAGCCACAAATTTCACACCATTTCACTTGGTCTATGGTCAAGAGGCCTTGCAGCCTATCGAGCTCAACATTTTAACAATGTGGCTTGATGGAAAAGGGGCACAAGATGATCAAGAAACATGGATAGATCAACTTCTTACCTTAGTTGAACTTGAGTGGAAGAGAGAAGCGGATTATGAGTGCTATAAGAGGAAAGAGATACAAGCAAAAGAACATCTTGATAAGAAACTGAAGGAAAAAGGCATCAAGGAAGGAGAACTTCTGCTAAGGTATGAAAATCATTTTGATGCCAAATTTGGAGACTAGATGGCAGGGACCATACATTGTCAAAAAGGATTTCAATTCAAGGTATTATAAGCTCATGGACTTGAATGATAAAGAGCACTCTAGGAAGGTAAACGGGTATCGGCTAAAGCCCTACTTGAGTCGCCTTCTACCAAAGGATCTACCAAAGAATTGAGCTACTATCTCATGTAAGTTTTATTGCATGATGCATCAGTGTGTAACTCAATCCAAAGTGACAAGGATCTACACAATGAAAATCTTGTCAAGATACCAAGAATCACACAAGACTGAGAACCACTCTCTTTGGAAAAGATGCCTCATGATGTTACATGAATGTACCATCATCCTGGTGGAGGGATAATGATAGCTATTTTTTGGCTCTCCGTAATTGCCATAGTGAGATACCTCACCTACCAAAATCAATCAAACACTATGGCTATCCCTACCTTTTCATTGTACATAGGCGTGTGTGAGTTACGGGACTTTCCCAAAATCTCCTTAAAAACCCTCACTTAGCTAATCATTGGGCTAGTTGAAAAAAAAGTAAATTAAAATAAAATAAAAAATTATATTATGGCCCATTTGTGTGTAAGTATTTCATTGTATATAGAGTCTAAATATAAGGATTTTTTCTTATATTTATTTTGGTATTTATTTAAATATTTCTTCCTAGATGTGTGTTATTTACCTAAGTATGGTATGTATATGTACTCACCATTACCATGATCTTTCTTACCATGTATTTTATAAAAAAGCATTTTATGCAAGCTATTCTTATTTTTTGTGTGAATCCACTCCAAGGAAAAAGCTCAAAAACAACCTTTCACCGTTAGTCTCATTGCCTTTCACTGAATTCCTATTTTCTATAGGCATTTTTTCTTATCTCTTGTAAATAAATATACATCAATATAACAAATAAGGACCCTCCTCGTTTGATTCCCTATATTTTCAAATATTTATTTTTTATATATACAGCTAACACTATTCTAGATTCCATGAATTGTTTATATACTAATCTTTTTTTTTCATCATATCCGTATATTATATTTGTGCATAATCCACAACCATGCATGTTTTAAAACCTTTACAAATTGTTTAAGTCATGCTCTCATGCAAGGAGTAACTCACCTTTGGAGCCTTATGCAAATTCAACAAACTTGGGGTCCACTGAAGACTTTCTTTGTGAAGAAAAACAGGCATTTTGGTGGGATTTTTTATATCTATCTCCAATCTTAATTTAAAGTAATTACTAAAAGGCAAAATGTGGACCAAGAGTTAAGTAATAAACTCAAGTTTGTTTATAATTTTGAAGCTACCACCGAGGAGATATGATTTTTTTGGTAAACCCCAGTCCGCCCACTTTTCTCACAAGTAACACATAGTCTTCTCTCACCTCCTTTCCTAATTCTATACACAATACACACACACACACACACTCATTTCACTTTATTCCTTACTCAAACCTACAACTTCCATGGTTTTATCTCACCCTCTTTACCATTGGCTCCCCTCTCACACTTTTGAAGCTCTACATACATCCACCATCTCCATATCTCTCTCTGTTACTCCCATATTACAATTTTATTCTACCCTTTCAATAATGCACAAAAATCAGTAACCTAACCATACTTTATCTCTCCAAAAAGGGTGTTTTTTATCAACAAAATCCTCATTCTCTTTGTGGTGATTCAAGTATGGTGGCGGTGTGAAAAGAAGAAGAAGAAGAACGATGGTCACTTTCAACAATCTACGCAAGAGTGAGTCCAAGATTCCTCAAGGATTCACCATCTCAAGGGTACACCCATTTTATTCACCCATATTTTCTCATCCTTCAAGTCATTCTACTCATTGTAACTATATTACTAGCTTTTTTAGTGATTTCTGACATTAACTGCTGATCCTTTCTTGTAAATTGCACACACTCTACTCTACTTTGGAGTAGGCAACCTCACACAAAAATCACTAGCCTCTCTAGAATATTCTCTATTTCACCTCAATAATTCTTTCCTCTTGATCTCACATCCATGTGACTCAACAGACAAGAGATCTCCACTCTCATAAGAACATATAAAAATTTTCATAAACATGGTTTTCTATGTAAATACGGTTGATAAGGAGATAATCTTAATAAGGGCTCTCCTCACCTATAAATAGAGCTATTTTTCCTTTGTAAATGGCATGATCTCTACACTATTTCTCACTACTTTGAGTGTACCATTCTCCATCTTAGTTGTAGGGAGAGAACTTGAGCTCTCTATACACCATTACTTGTGGTGTATATGAAAACTTCTTTGAGCTAGTTGTAGCATTGCAAAGGAACGAGTGATTCATAACTTTGAGAAATGCATCCAAATTATGGGCTGATATATGTAAGGATAATGTGATTTCTACATATTCTATCATGCAAGCCGTTGTCCAAGCAAAGAATGTAGATAATGTGGACACTCAAGAATTGCAAGAATGGCAAAAACACTCAAAGAATATCGTCATTCGTGGAATCAAGGAGGAAAGCATGGAAACACCTGTATGATTGAAAACTCTTGCATATCAATTGAATCAGTAAGTTGGGTGCAACCGCGGTTCAAAACTCTCTTGATTCTCTACAATTCACACTTGGCAACTTCATTTCATTTGGTTTAAGGTGATGCATTTTCATTTTGAGATTCTTGTGTAGTATTTTCTTGTATGTGACTAAGAGGTGTTGTGTTTGTTTTGTTGCTTGGATAAACATTATAAGAGGGTTGTATGGTGAGAGGGTTCCCATAACCATCAGATGATGTGTAGATCTCAACATCATCAAACTTAATTGTGTCTCTTGACTCTCCTCCAAGTTGTTTAAACACCCGCGTCAATCATTTAAATTGAACCTTAATTCTTGCACAAATATTTCTCTCTCTCTCTCTCTCTCTCTCTCTCTCTCTCTCTCTCTCTCTCTCACACACACACACACACACACACACACACACACACACACACACTAGGTGTTTAGTGTGTGTATTTGTAGCATTGATACGAGTGTTAGCGTACCCTTCCTTCTCTCTTGTATTGCTCCCGGGTAGATCACCTAATAAAAATGTAATCTATCACGTTAGTTCAACAAAAGGGTATTTAAAGTTCTTGAAACTTATAGAAATATATATACATAAGGGCATTATTTTTTCAAAAAAAAAACTTACAGATTTCAAAAGAAAAGGATAGATTATATTCTTAACAAAATTCACAGATAAGGGGTTTTACAAACATTTGTTGAACGCACGTGATATGGTAGTTTTACACATAGTGAACCCCCCGAGGTATTGCTCAGGGATCCTCCTCTTCGGCATCCTAGTTTGGTCTCTAACTAGGTGGTGCCCCGTCACTTGTTGGCTGTGGGTTTGTTGTGGTTTCTCTTATTTGTGGTTGCCCCAGCCCCAATTGAGCAACACAAGAGCCTTGAGAGGTGTTTAGAGGTTGCCTCTTTTGTTGCCTGCCTCAACCGTAAGAAAGGGCCATAGACTGAGGTGCCGTTGGTGTGAGGCTCTGGAATTAAGGAGTCCTTCCCAGACTCCCCCATGGCATGGACTGTGGAGAAAGACCGTAGGTTGCAAACTGCTTTAAAGTGTACCGTCCAAACAATGAATCCATCGAACAGATGTACTGGTCCCGTAAAGAGATAGCCTGCCATAGATCTAGAAGCTTGAGTAGCGTAGACATGGGATGGCCATGCTTGCAATTAACAAAGAAAAACCTATAACACTCATGTTTTAGGGTTAACTAGCCATAATCTATCTAAATTTCTTTGCTTGGTGTTAACGGTTGGGTCAACAACACGACATAACTCAACAAATCCTTATTCTCGGAGAGTTATGCAATGATTTCTAATAAGTAGTTAGCCTAGTGCAGAAGCCGGGGTGCAATGGCACTTCCAGATTGTACATACAAAGCCCTTGAACTCTATTTTTGGTCAACCTAAGGTAGCCTTAGTATATAAGGTACCTAGGTCATTTTTGTAAAGAACTTAATCATAATAAAGTTTAGTGTTGCCGTCCAATGTGTGTGAGAGAGAAAGAGAGTGAGTGTGAGATTCATCTTGACGCTACTCCCCGCTTGCTCATCGCATTGGAGATCCGACTGCACCATTGTTGTAGCCTTGGCAAGAGCTACGTAGCAATGCCAAGCATCCCTCCCAGAACGGAGCATATCTGCTCGCGCATCTACAAGCTATTTGTGGTTGAAAGTGTATCTAATGATGTCTGTTTTGTGCCTGCAAGTAGTCATTAGAGTTGTAGCGACATAAGCTACACATAGGTATTCATAGATTTTATTTTTGGATACTTTCAAAATACTGCTCTGTCTTTATACAAATTTTTTGCAGATGGGTTTAGAGTGAGGGTTTTGGGTGTAGAGGCTTTGGGACAGGTATATCCTAGTGAGAGGATGGTGTTCAATAAGTTTCGTACAATTCTCGCATGTTTGGTGAGTCTCCTTCCGGTTGCGTGTATGTGGCTTAGGTAGTGTAGTTGAGAGTAGTGACATTCTAGATTGTGGTTTAGTTGGCCTTCCAGAGTGTTGTATGTGTAGGATGATCTCAGCCTGACAAGCTAAAGAGATTTCCTCCGTGTGTCTATCGTGTCATCTGTGTCCTCGATTGAAGTTATGTTGATCTAGGTTGTGTTGCATGCACTCTATGGGTGGTGTGATTCGCTCCCACAATGCTTGGTCCCACCTCTTCAAGATTCGAGTCCATGGGAGGCGATGTCCACCCCGGTTGGGAGACCACCTAGATGTGAACCAACCAAAAGAAGAACCACATAGCTACTCCCCACTAGGTGGTCTCTTGTCTGACATCTACATTACAAAGAGCAATATGAGATTTAGCTTTCCCCCCCTACTCACTCCTCTATATATGTACAAAAGTATATATTCACACAAGCATGTAGATACATATACATACTATAGACCTAAGCAGGGGCTAGAAGTGCCAAAGGTCAAGATGCACCTCTTTAGATATCATCATAGTCTCAATCGTGGTAAAACCAAAGGTACCTTGTGGTAATCCATGCATGAGTGGATCGATGACCACAACGCCATGATTAAAAAATGACTATACCCAAGAGGAAACGTCTAAACTTTGGGTGCTCTGCTCTCGTACTTAGTGCCTACATACATGCATAAATAAATATATATGTAACAATCCCCTATAATTTAAGTAAATACAATTACATACTCTCTACAATTAAGTATACTCTAAGTATATACAATTACATAAATGTAGCCATCGTTATTAGTAGAGATAAAGAGCTATGGTTGTAAATGTAGTCATCGTTTTGTGTTGTGCGCAATGTGAGAGGGCTTCTGCCTTTGTAGAGTGCTTTGAAGAAGAGATTCTTTATTATGGTTCTTGCACAACATCTCTTCACAACAATTGCTTGTTCAAGGGATTGCTGTGCACATTACATGCCTACCTCCATTCTCAGGTATTGTGCCATTGAAATCTTTCCAACCTAATGCCACATCCGTAGCGAGAAGAGAGGGAGAAAGAGAGAGATAGAAAAAAAGAGTGAGAGAAAGATAGAGAAGGTGGAGAGAAGAGCGTAGAAAGTCATGTTTGAGCTCCATCTTAGGGACGTAAAAATAACGTTTTTCATAGAATCCTCTGCACTCTCGCATGATGCACCCCATCCCAAAATGGTGGCTTCGCTTACAATCATTGCTCTTTACTTACATGCAAGCTCACATGTGCAACCGGATCTCTCTTTCTCTCTCTCTCTCTCTCTCCCTCTCCCTCTCCCTCTCCCTCTCCCTCTCCCTCTCTATCTCTATCTCTATCTCTATCTCTATCTTCATGTATCTTTATTCTCTATCTCCCTCTCCTTCTCTATCTCTATCTCTACTATCTTTCCCTAGGCTCTCCCTCTCTCTATCCCCCTCTCATTCTCTCTCTCTCTATATATATATATATATTTATTTATTTATTTATTTATTTATTTATTTATTTTTATTTTTCTCATTCTCGTTCTCTCACTCCCTATCTTTCCCTCTCCCACCCTCTCTCTCTCTCTCTCTCTCTCTCTCTCTCTCATTCTATCTCCCTCTCTCTCCCCCCATATCTTTCTGTCTCTTTGTCCCTCTATCTCCCTCTCTCTCCCCCCCTCTCTTTCTCTATCTCTCTCTCTCCCTCTCTTTCTCTTTCTCTCTCTCTCTCTCTCTCTCTCTCTCTCTCTATCTCCCTCTCTCTCTTTATCTACCCTAAACTCTATCCCCTCTTTCATTTCTAAAGTTTTTCCTATTTTATTTATTTTCACCTATTTCTTTTTCTATTTCTCTCACAATCCAAATGCAAACAAAACAAACAAGTATACAACAATATGCAAGAAGATTTATCTACTTCACTAAGCAACCTACATAGAAAAATCATTAACAGTAATCCATATTGCATCAATTGGTCAAATGAACGAGGTATGTGCACTTCACAATCTCTCATTGTTTCTATCTTTATGGATATAGGTGTGTGTGCACGCGCATGCGTGTGTGTGTGTGTAGAGTAGAATACAAGAGGGGAAGAGGGGGGGGGGAGGAGGGTTTGTGATTACCTTAAGTTGCAGATATGATTGACCGTTAGGTTGAGCATCCTATGACGATCGTGGTAAAGCCCCCTTCAAAGACTCCCTCGTAAAAGACCTAAAAAAGTAAGTGTGTGTGTGTGTGTGTGTGTGTGTGTGTGTGTGTGTGTGAGAGAGAGAGAGAGAGAGAGAGAGAGAGAAAGAAAGAGAGGAGGGAGGGAGAAGGAGGGGAGAGATGGACAAGGGAAAGAGAGCTAGAGGGTGTGGGAGGTAAAGTAGGGAGCAAGGTGCAGATGTGATGGCGGAGAAGAAGAGGGCAAAGTATGATGCAAATACCTGGAAAACTCTACCCTTCTTTCGTTTTTAGGCGCCAGTGATTACCGCGGACATTACCGCGTGCATTGCTATGGCTATTACCGCATCCATTATCATATAATGTCATTTCAAACGGATACAAATGTATCCGAGGTAGCACGGCAAACCACCCTCCTCTACCCTTAGATAGACATAATGTCATACATAGCTTTTTGCAAATTTTTAATGATTCTTTTCTTTTGTTTAATTTATCCTATTCAATATTTTATACTAACATGTACTTAAATAATTAGCATATGTTTATTTGTAGGAATTTTATATGTTTTTATAAGCATTTTTAAATCCTTTTGTACCATTTGCGATTAAAAATTAAACCATTTAGTATAAGTACTGATTACACTTTATTTTTAAAAAATATAGCACTCATAGCACTTTATTCTCTTTGAATTTTTTGTCAATTCTCTTTTTTAATTGAAATATGTAATTAAAACTTTTTTCCTAATTAATTGTTTATTTTTAAGGACACATATGGCTAAATATAATTTGTTTGAATTATAATCTCTCTTCCACGTGTGTAGGACAATTGGGATGATCGTGGCCCTCCGAATGGCCCTGAACATGATTGGCTCAAGGTCAAACTCCCTTGTCCTTGCACCAAGTGCAAAAGGGCAATTCCTCACTTCAGGCGCATTTCTTTGGAGCACGTGGAGAACGAAGGGCTTTGGCATCTTTGGAGCACGTGGAGAACGAAGGGCTTTGGCATCTTTGAAAAAGCGCTTGAAGAGATGAGATCACCACTCGCCCTTTGCTTGAGGAGGTACCCCATTGGTCCGTGTCAGTGGTGGTGCACCGTTGTGCAAGGCCGAACAACAGAGACAAGAGATATTGGACAAATTAGGCGTGGCGCATGGTGACTTTCCAACTAGCTCTACTTTGACAACTCCTCCTCTGGCATCTCAGTCGCACTATGAGGTAGAGGATGAGCACATGTTTGAAATGTGTGATAAGTTACTGGCTCATGAATGCAACATGTGCAAGGAGTACTTTTAGCCATGCACTCGACGAACAGCGGCAAACGAAGGACAGATTGCTGACAAGTGCCCAAATACCTCTTTACGATGGTGCACAATACTCAATGCTCTGGACATTATTAAAAGTCCTCAACTTGCAAGAGAAATTTAGCTGGAGGAATGCAAGTGTTGATGCACTCCTTGGGTAAGTTCGTTATATGTCCTCCTTGCAATTGTATTAGTATGCTTGTTTGTTGTAGTTTGATGGACAAAATGTTGCCAAAAGAACATCACATGCCTTTGGATCATTGAGGAGCTAGATCGTATGTCACTGTACTTGGCATGGAGTATGAGCGCATCCACTCATGCATCAATGATTGCATACTATATCGTAATGAGCATGTACATGCTACCTCATGTCCCGTGTGCGGGGAAGCATGCTACAAGACTGGAGTGAGCGGGGTACACCTACCCTGCAAGGTATTGAGACATTTTCCATTAGTCCCTCGCATTCAACACATGTTTAAAAGTAGGTCTACCATGGAGCTTCTTGCATGGCACACCAACCACCACTCAAATGATGGAATGATGTGTATCCCTACCGATTCACCTGCATGAAGGCACATCAAAACTCAATGGCCAGAGTCTGGGCACTACAAGAGGCTATTCATATTAGCGACGCTCACACAGCGACGCTCAAAAAAAAAATCCCGGCGTCGCTATGAGCGTCGCAAATTTCTTTGGAAATTTGCGACGCTTATAGCGACGCTCATAGCGACGCCGACTAGGCTAAAAAAATAACAGAGCGCGCCCAAAAACTCAGATCTCAGATCTGAGTTTTTCGGCGCCCTCAAGCAAGGAGCAGGTAACGCTCTCCCTCTCTCTCTCTCTCTCTCTTTTTCTTCTCCACACACACACACACACACACACAAACACACACACACACACGAGGAGAGGAAGGAGAGCCAGGTATGCTCCTTCCCTCTCCTCACTCTCATGTTCCCTTCCCCTCTTTCTCTCTCCCTCTCTCTCTCTCTCACACACACACGTAGTGTTTTTGAGAGAGAGAGAGAGAGAGAGAGAGAGAGAGAGAGAGAGAGAGAGAGAGAGAGTACAAACATAAACAAAAACGCACACACACACATACATAAACAAAGAATGCACACACACATTGAGAGAGGAAAAGAGAGAGAGAGAGAGCATGCATAAACAAAAAACGCACGCATTGAGAGAGGAAAAGAGAGAGAGAACATGCATAAACAAAAAACGCACACATTGAGAGAGGAAAAGAGAGAGAAAACATGCATACGATCCAAAAAAACGCACACACATTGAGAGAGAAAGAGAGAGAAACTAATTTAACGTCGTAGGAAACTAATTAAATTAAAAGACCTAAAGATCTAGCCGACGAGGAGTTGAACTCAAGACCTATTATTCAAGAGGGAAATGGCATAACCAATCTATCATACTTGGCATGGGTGATAGAAAGGTTATACCATTTATCTCTTTTTATTGGCACACACATCCACACACGCGCATACACACAAGAAGAAGAGAGTTATAACGTCGTAGGAAACTATCCTAAAAGACGTTAAAGATTAGGTTAGATGTAGACTTACGTTAAATTAGATTTAGGTTTATTTAAGTTAAATTAGATTAGATTTAGGTTTATTTTTAATTAGATTTACGTTTATTTCCGCTAGATTTAGATTTACGTTATATTAGATTAGATTTAGGTCTCCATAGACTGCGATGCCTGCATGAAGCGGGTGAAGAAAGCCCTCAATGGAATATAGGGTATTGCTGCCTTCACTCATGGTGGGCTCCGTCGATCCAAAAGTACTGGTGAAATGTCTTCAGAAGATAGGGAAGAAGGTGGATCTTCAGGGCGGCAAGAGTCACTACATCCCCGACACAATGACCATCTAGACAACCTCTAGTCATTCAACAGCAACTTCAAAGTTAGTAACAAGAGCAAGAACGGTCTAAAGGGCCAATTGCTGTCGTCAGATGTGGATGGAGATGAGGCAGCGTCACCGCCGAAAGTTAACTCTCACATCTTTAGTGATGAGAATGCCAACTCTTGCCGAGTTATGTGAAAAATTATGTGTTAAATCAGTTTTAAGGTTCTTATAATCCCTGTTAGTTTAGTTCTTTGTTTTTAATATAACATAATTTACGTTAGATTTAGATTTATGTTATATTAGATTAGACTTAGGTTTATTTAGGTTTACCCACACACACACACACACACACAAGAAGAAGAGAGTTTTAACGTCGTAGGAAACTATCCCAAAAGACGTTAAAGATTAGGTTAGATGTAGACTTACGTTAAATTAGATTTAGGTTTATTTTTAGTTAGATTTACGCTTATTTACGTTAGATCGAGTCCACGCAAGAATTACTTACGGTTTAGGGTTTAGAGTTAGACGAACAGTGAAAAGATCTACTGTGAAAAGATGTTAAGATGCTGTGAAGTGCTACAGCTAGAGAAGAGGCAAAGGGGTTTTGTCCACTACATGCAGTATCATGTAGATGTGGGTCTGTAGATTTCTTGTACCCACAAATATAGGTATTGACCAATAAAGACGAGATTATAACCCGGTGGTTCTGATCTCCGTGCACCTCTAGACCGAGGTGTGCGGGGATTGGACATGACTAGAGAATGCGAGGTAAAGAGAGAGAGAGAGAGAGAGAGAGAGAGAGATAAGATGAATAATTCCAATAGAATATTAAATTTGTTGTCCAGGTTATAAGATTTTTATCCTCATTATGAGTAGTGACGAGGATGTGGGACCATCCAACCGAAACACCTATCTCTCAACGAGGGTCTTATGTCCTTGTAATCAATGCAAGCATGCTGTGCGACGGACAAGACGTGTTTCTTTGCAACACGTTCGCGAATTTGGCGAGTTCGATCCATCTATTATAGATCGAGTTGTTGCCAATTATAACTCGTCGGACTGTGACGCTGGCCAACAAGCAACAATCTTGCAACCCAATAGACGTGTTCGCAGGCGCTTTGGTCAAGCAGCATATGTGAGGCCACAAGATGTAGCCTCTGACAACTCGGGGGATGATCATGCATAGCACATTCCCAACGAGGCAATGTTTGAGCCCGAGATTGATGAAATGATCGAGACGATCATGGATTCAGAAAGGCTTATCTATGATGATATGAAAAGTGAAGCCGATACGCCATTGTATAATGGAGCACGTATGTCTAGATTGAAAGCACTCCTGGTTCTTCTCAACATGCAGGCAAAGTTTGGATGGAGTGACACTAGCGTCACAGCGCTTTTCAGGTGATCTATTACAATTAGTTTACTTTAATAAAACTCTAAATGTATAATGATCTGATAGATTTTTACACGACTGTATCGTATTTTTATGTTGTGTAGATTGCTTAAAGAGCACATACTACCAGCTGACAATGTGATGCCAGATTCCCGAGATGAAGCAAGAAAGATTTTGCGAGACTTGGGGATGGATTACAATTCTATCCACGCTTGTCCTAATGAATGCATTCTTTTCAGAGGGGAATACATAGACATGGAGAAGTGTCCGAAATGTGATTCCGAAAGATATCGAGTAGATCTCCACGGGACAAAAATTCCACAAAAGGTTTTGCGACATTTTCCTCTGCTTCCTCGCATCAAGAATTTCTTCGAATGTAAGTCCATGGCCGCCCTAGCATCATGGCATGAGGAGAATAAATCTTCGGATGGTGTGCTACGAATTCCTGCATATTGCGCAGCCTGGAAACATATAGATGGAACATGGTCGGATTTTTCCAGGGAAGCTCGAAATTTGCGCTTAGGCCTGGCTCAACATCTTACAGTGTATGGCCCGTTGTCATCGTCAACTACAACATTCCCCCGTGGTTGACTACGAAGAAGGGGCACCTATGGCTAAGCTTGATTGTGCCAGGGCGACATAAAGTGGAGAATATGGATGTGTATCTTCGTCCACTATTGGAAGAGCTACAACAATTGTGGATTGGCATAGAGGTGGTGGATATGAGCCGACACACAGGACGACGGAATGCTTTGATCAGAGGCATTCTAATGTGGACCATTCATGACTATCCCGGGCTAACAGAATGCTCAGGTGATCTATTGACACTCCTCACTCAGACACTGTAAATCTTGTTTTTTCCCATAGTTGATCTATTATCATGTGTATACATGCAGGGCTTCAAACAAGCGGATACAGAGCATGTGTCACATGTGGACCTAGACTGAATGCACGTAGGGTGCCCTCACTGAAGAAGAAAATCTACGAAGGTCATCAAGCGTATCTTCCAGAGAATCATGTGTTACGCGATGGCTTTTTGGGAACAGAGCCACCAAGGATGTCTGCACAAGCATGGTTAGAGCAGAAGGAGATGTGCGATGACGGATTGCCTCCAGGGATGAAGAGACTATCTCTATGGTACGAGTTACCATACTGGCCCCGACTCATGATCAATCACTTGCTCGATCCAATGCACATATTCAAGAATGTGGGTAATCTACTATGGGACCATCTGACCGGCAAGAAAGATACTTTGGGAGCCAGAGTTGACCTTAGAAATGTGGATCATATGGAGCAATATTGGCCGCAAACAGTGTGTGATGGATCGAATAAACTCCCTAAAGCACCATGGATTTTCACAGGAGCCCAAGAACGCAAAGTAAAAGAGACCATTCGATCCTTGCGGACCCCCACTGGCGTAATGCACTCGCTCCGAACGTGTTTTACTAAAGACGGAAAGCTTACCGGTTTGAAGTCACACGATTGGCATAAAATGTGTCAGGTACGTTCATAGTGGACTTTAATATCATTGCATAAAATGTGGACTTTAATATCATTGTTGCACATACTTTACAGTTTATTTTACCGGTTTCCATTGAGGGATGTTTGTCTCTCGACATCCGTAACACAATCTACAAACTTGCAAAGCTGGTGCAATGGATCTCACAAAAGGAGATCAACGTAGACTCCATACCATTCGCCAAACTAAATGCTGCGGAGCTTGTGTGCATGTTTGAGAAACATTTTCCTACTACCATGCTAACCATTCAGGTGCATCTTCTTGTTCACATAGTTGATGAGGTGGAAATAGCTGGCACAGTTCATTCCAGATGGATGTTCTTCTTAAAACGTTGCATGAAAACGCTTAAGGGATATGTGCGTCAAAAGGCACGTCCGGAGGGTAGCATGGCAGAAGGTTGGTTGGTATCAGAGTCCCTAGTGTACATTGGAGAGTGGCTAGACGGATTTGATAAAGCCCGGGACACGCTATGGCGAACCATAGATGATGAGCGCATATCTGGGATTGTCATGTGCAATCTCGGTGTTGAGAAGAAGATGACGGAAGATCTAGAGGCTAAAATCAACCGATTTTGCATGCTTCACAATCCAGTGATGCAACAGTGGATTTCACAATATGAGGATGCAAAGCAAGAGCGACAAAGGGCATGAATCGAGTGGAGACGGGGAAGACGACCACCGATGCACTATCCGGCAGGTCTGGAGAGCCTACCAACCTTCATGAGCTTGAGATGGTTGCACAACCAATTGAAAAGTGCACAACAATGCGGTGACGAAGTGACTGAGGAAGAGTGGGAGTACTCTCGGGGTTGCGCGACCAAGGTAAGTTTGCAATGTACGACATGCTAGTGACTTTATTTCTAAACGTTTGAACGGCCACTCATAATCTTTGTTCGTTGTAGTATAAGTCATACACAGCAGCATGGTGTAAAGGTCGACATTTTAGGGTGGAACGGATCGACAAAAAGAGTTTTACTCAAGATTGCGGAATCATGGCAAAATTTGAACAGTCCAGTCGACGACGTTCCTCTGATGTAGATCCTGTGGTGGCGGAACTCACTTACTTCGGCACGCTGCAAGAGATTTTGAGGATCGATTACAGAGGATTTTTTGTCGACTTGTTCGACGTGCAATGGTTCAAGATAATCATGGAGGGTCGCAACGCTACTGTGCGTAGAGGAGAGTCTGGTTTTCTTGAGGTGGATTCTACTAAGAAATGGACTGACCTAAGAGACACTTTCGTACTACCAGAGCATTGTGAACAAGTAAGTATGTAAATAGTTAACATCCCCCTTTTACAAGTTATGTGCTTGAAAGCTCTCATGTAAGTTATGTGGCTCTGGCAGGTAATATTTTATCCTACAAAGTCTACATCAAACTGGTGGTACGTCATAGAGGTAGCCCCTCGTAGTGCAAGGACGTATGAAGGCTACCATGTGCCAATCACAACGGCATCAATGGAGGAGATCAGAGAAGATGCTCAATCAGAAGCCGCTGCGGTGGTGCCAGACGAGCATCAAGATGCTACTACTCTATATGGGGTGCATGCAAAGGAGCTACAAAATGAAATAGAGGATATGTGTTTAAACGGAGAGCTCTATATAGATATAGGAAGTTATGCTGAGTTATGCGAGGATGAGAGAGAGATCTCTTAAAGCCACAAATATTGTATTTGAACAATTTTGCTCCGTGTTGTAAAAGCTCTTGCTCTCTAAGTACCTTCCATGGTGTATAACGCTCTTTTCTACTCGCGCTCACATCTTTTGATTGAAAATTCTAAGTTTTCGACTTGCCTCTTCTATCACTCAATTCATTGCGTCATTGTATTTATATGCGTCATTACATCATTGTATTTAATGGTCTTTGCGTCATTGTCTACTCTATTCATTCAATATTAAGTTTAAATATTCGTGTGTTTAATGCAGGTATGGATGATGAGGAGTTTCTTTCTTCTTTGTCACCGCAGCAGAGACAGTGGTACGTGGAGCGTCATCGCTCTGGCGCATCATCGCGCGTTCCTACTCCATCCGCATCTCCTCTCTTTTGGAGCATTCGGCGCGCTCCGAAGCTTCGGCGTCGACGAGACGATCTTCACACTCATCTAGACACCGGCGCTCTAGTGGTGGCGGTGGCGGTTGTTGTGGGGATTCCGCCGTCGATGTCTCCACACCGACTCGTGTTCAACGAGGCTCTTTACCCTCCCCTTCTTTGCCCGCCCCCACACCAGCCACAGCATCGCCATCTATGCCAGGTTTTGCGCGGCTGACTGTTCCTAGCAGCTACACATCTCTACCTACTCCGCCAGGAGCCACCCCACTCGACACTCCTCGCTTCGGGGCCCAGACGCCGGTGGAGACACCTGACGTCCGTACCCCCATCGACACGCCGCTAGAGATCCCTGCCAGGACACCCAGGTTCACACGTCACCGGCCAGAGGGCTTGCCTTACTCCGTCGACTTCAGCGGCAGCATCATCATGGATGATGACGGCAAGAAGGTGATCTCGCGCATGCGTGGTCTTTGCTCTCAGCTGTTTAGACACTACATACTAAACAAATGGAGTGAAGTACCAAGTGATTTAAAAAACAGAGTCATCAGCATACTTCATGATGAGTTTCCCGTTCCAACACGGGATCAGCGCTTCAATGAAGACCTGATGAAGATTCGAATGCGCGAATACTGCAAACACAAGCGTTCCGAAGTGCAAAAAGCAATCAAGAATGGGTGGAACAGGCCAGATTGGCTGGCCAAAGAAGATTGGAAGAATGCGAAGAAAGCAGCGCGCGAGAATCCCGACAAGTGGAAGCAACAAAAGGATGCAGCCAGAGCGCGAGTAGAGGCAGGGAGCTCGCACCACTTGGGGAGCGGTGGATGGGCATCATTTGAGGCCGATTTTGTAAGTGTTTTTGCATTGCTCTTTATGTTTGATATTTTAGGGTTTATGAGTTTTTTAATTCTAACATAATGAAATCTTTGTATGTTTTGACAGTGGTCGATGATAGGACGTGATCCCACACCGTACGAGCACGAGTACGCAGGCAGGAAGGGCTTAAACACCCTGATGGGCATTCTCAGTTCTCGCGGCGGCATGGTTAGTATTAGGGTTTACTCTTTTCTATTTTTTGTATTGTTTTATAAATGTCGTTATATGTTTATACTTACTAAAAGCTGTCTTATTGTCTTTTTTTGCAAAATCCGACAGATAACCGCTTGGACGCGATGAGACGTCTGACTAGACGACGTCAGTTTAGCCGTAGCTAGATAGCATTAGTTTAGGGTTTCTCATAGCTTATGTATCATGAGACGGATTTTATACGTCTTTTTGAACCATGTATATTATTACATTTGTCACCGCAGTTCCTTTTGCCAATCAATTCTTTATGCCTATGATGTTGTACAATTGTCATTATTACATTTGCCAATCAATTCATTTTGCCTGTGATGTGTACAATTGTCAATTTTACGCTTGTCAATTTTGCAAACAATGCGTCTTGTGGGTGACTATTTTGGGTCTATTATCTACCCTTGCACTTTTTTTAAAAAGTGAATCAAGTACAATATGGTTGATGGGTGGCAGGGCATTCAATGCCCTGTCATCAAAAAAAAATTCTCTCAGGTGTCGCTATAACCGTCGCTGTTTATGGCTCTGTAGCGTCGCTATGAGCGTCGCTATAGTCTTCTGTGTAAACGTCGCTATAACCATCGCTATATGCATCGCTATATAGCGAAGCTCATAGCGACGCATATAGCGACGGTTATAGCGACGCATATAGCGACGGTTTTAGCGACGCCGGGGGTTATAAAAACCCAATGTATTTCCGTCGCTATCAGCGTCACAAGAGCACACAACCTCTTGTAGTGGGGTTGGAGCCTCAACACTTGAAGCTTGGGTTAGCAAGTGATGGTGTCAACCCCTTTGGCACTAAGTCTACTTCGTGGAGCACTTGGCATGTGGTGATCCTCAACTACAATATTCCACCATGGGAGACAACCAAGAAGGGAAATATACTTCTTTCCTTGCTTGTGCTAGGGAAGTATAAAGTGTCAAATATTGATGTCTACCTCAAGCCCCTCATTGAGGAGTCAAAGGAGTTATGGAGAGGCATCCATGTTCTAGATGTCTCACTTGCAAAGGCAAGGAGAGAAGCCATTGTGAGGGGAATCCTTATGTGGACTATGCACAACTATCCTAGGCTTGGACAGATGTTTGGTATCTCCCTTTCCCTTCTGTCTCTATTTCTCTCCCTTTAGTTTGAAGCTTCTCTCTAACGATATGATATGTATGTAGGGTTGTCCACATTGGGCCACAATGCATGTCCTACTTGCGAGCCATCATTGGTGACAGAGAGGCCAAATGCCTTGCACAAGGTAATCTATCCAACAATCATCGTTTCTTACCCCAAGGTCATAGCAAGCATAAGGATCCAACAAATGGCAAAATGCCTCTGAAGCTCATGATGGCAAATTGGGAAACCATTTGGGAAGAGCACTACAACAACAATCCGGCTCCGAGTACTCCACCAAAAGGTATTTCAAGGTATTCTATATTTTTAAAGCTTCCATATTGGAAGGACTTAAAAATGCAAGAGCTCTTGGATCCCATGCACATATTCAAGAACGTTTACACCCTGTGGACCACATTATTGGCAAGAAGGAATCATTTGGGGCGAGGGTGGATTTAAGGGTCTTAAAACGTCTCCCCACCTCTGCTACTTCATGCCATGCCCCCAATGGGAAAATTATGCTTGCTAAAGCGCCATGGATGCTAGCCAAAGAAGAATTGGAAAAAGTGAAGGGTACCATTGCGTCTATTTGCACACCAACTGGATACATGAGGTCGCTAAAGGGAGCTTTCAAAAAATCAAAGAAAGGTGGAAGCTTTCAATTGTATGGTTGAAGTTACATGATTGGCCCAAGATTCTTCAAGTAATGTCCCTTTCTCTATTCTATCTATTGTTTTTTTTTTTAGGACACATGATTTGTGTGTATGACTTTCTCTCACTTTTCCTTCCTCTAATTTACATTGTAGTTCATTCTGCCAGTGAGTATGTGTATATGTCGGGACAAGAAAGTCAAGGATGTTATTTCTAAACTTGGAGAGCTAGTAAGGTATACCACAAAAGTTCACTCATCTACACTTTTTTATGTACACAATAACCTCAACTAGCACTTAGTGTATTCTTGTGTGTTTTCTTGAAAAATTTGTGAGCTCCAAGGAAATTGAAATAGATGCTATCCCCGCTACTCAAACACTTGCAAACACTTGCAGCAAAAATTGTGTGCACCATTGAGGATGCTTCTTAATCAAATCCACCTCTTGCTTCACGTGGTTGAGGAGATTTCTATATGTGGAATAGTGCACGCATGATGGATGTTATTTTTAGAGAGGTTTTTAAAGACTCTGAAAGATTTTGTGCGGTTAACGTCTCAACCAGAGGCATGTATGGCTGAAGGGTGGATCGTGCAAGAGGCATATGTGTACATCGGAGAGTATTTGGCACAAGTTGATCCTTCAATGCCTGCATGTGGTCAGACGAGGAGGATGCAAGGATAACTTCATACTTTCCCATTGGAAAGGAAAAATTATTTAACATGGATATGAATATATCCCGAGTGGTCAATAAATTTTGTATTCTCAATGCAAAGGTTATGACGAAGTGGGTGGACTTGTGGACAATAGCAAAGGCAAGGCGTTTGCAAGAGAGAGAAGCATGGAAACAAGTACATGGAGGAAGGATGGCACCTTCAGTGCCTAGACACATTGCATGTTTCCCATATCTCATTAGTGTGGAGTGGATTCATGAGAGAATGACCAAATCAAAAGCGCATGGAGAAGACATCACCGACAAAGAATGGGAGTATGCATAAGGCTGCGTACCAAAGGTAGAGTACTCATATACCTAAACCAAATTGTACATTATTTTCTTTATTTTATCTTTGTAATCGATAAAAGATATTTTCCTATTTTGTAGTGCCTTTGATTTAACTCTATGTGATCAAAGGGTCGTCACTTTTGTATGCACCACATTGACGAGCGTAAAACCACTATGGACTGTGGCATGGTGGGAAACTTTGACATAGATGGTGATGAATCTAAATACTATGGAACTATTGAAAGGATACTAAAGGTTAATTTTGGAACCTTTCATACCTTCATCTTCAAGTGCAAGTGGATTGCAAGTGTTTCTAGATGACATGAGAATGGCCTCTACATGGTGGACTCTAGTGTGCATCACACAGGGCGGTATGACAATTTAGTTTTTCCATGCAATTGTGAGCGGGTGAGTGACTACCTTTTTTATTCTTATTTGCTTATAACATTAATACCAATGTTAATCACTTTGATATTCTCTTCTATAGGTCATCTATATCCCAAAAATCCACCAACCAAAACTTTGGTTCGTAATTTCTGTAACACCTCGGGGGAGAACCATTTTTTCCACTAATGAAGTGGAGACCATCTTCGACCCTCTTCCACCTCCTACTTTGAATGAGGGGAAGACAGAGGAGAGGGAGATCAATGATTCAAGTCCAACGGCCGTAAGTCTTAGCGAGGATGATTGTCAAGATGATGAGATGGAAGATGACTAATTCAAAGATGATGAAGCCAATGCATCCACAAACAACGATTCTATTTCTCTCTTTATTGATTTAGGAGCCATGGGCTTAATATTGGATGATGCTTCTTGTAGGGATCTTTTGGAAGATGATTCATAAACAGTTTGTATACTTCAGTTATGATATTTTTTTATCGTCATCCATCATCTCTCTCTCAATTTTGTGAAGCATGCTAAATTATGTTATCACGTGATAGTGATAGTCTAGTTGTAACTAAGTGTAATCCCACATAGCTAACTATTGTTCCATGTTTTTATATCATATAATGTTCTTTAATTTTTATTAAGGGGGAGGCAAACACCAAAATTTGATGGGGGGGGAATGTTTAAGCCAAAATTTGAATGTTTAGGTGCTAAATTGCACTTCGAGAATAAATGTGATAATACTCGTGGTAATAATAGAGGTAACTATCGTGGTAATAATTACAAAAAACACACGGTATTATTTGAAATGACCCCCCCCCCGCCCTCCTCTCTCTTCCCTCTCCTATTCATTTTGGACCTTCTCTCTACAAAACACGGTAAAAGGCCATGATAAAGAATTAGAGGTTTTCATAGTGGCCATGCATCTTATGCATCAGACTTTAATGCTTCAGATGTCTCTAGCTTATGTGATGTTGAGGAACCTCTATCTTTTGATGAAGCACAATATTCAAAAATATGGATGGCTACCATGCAATCTGAATATGATGCATTTATAGAAAATGACACATGGAATTTATGTGATTTGCCTCCTGGAAAAAAAGCCATTGGTACAAAGTGGGTTTACAAGTTGAAACGCAAGCGGATGGTGAGACTGATTTCTATAAGGATCGACTTGTTGCAAAGGGTTATGCACAACAAAAAGGCATAGATTATCAAGAGACTTTTTCTCCCACTTGATGGATGACTATTGTGCATTTTCTATGTGCATTGGCAACTCATTTTGGTTGGGATGTACATCAATTAGACATTGTTACTTCTTTCTTGAATGGTGACATATTTGAGGAAGTTTATGTAACGCAGCCTCGCGGTTATGTCACGTAAGGACAAGAGGATAAAGTGTGCAAATGTAAAAAAGATTTATATGATTTGGAGCAATCTCCTCATGATTGGTATGAGAAGTCTAACACTCAATTGACCAAACTTAGGCTTTTGTAATAGTCCAACAAAAAACACATTGTATATAAAGCATGAGGGTGATGTACTTTTCATTGTCGTTCTCTATCTGGATAATTTGTTGGTCACTAGTTGGAATGAGGCCATATTGCTGAATTTAGGGCTCATTTGAATGCAACTTTCAAGATGAAAGATTTGGGGTTGTTGCATCATAACTTGTGCATATAGTTCAAGCAGTGTGATGGTGGTATTGTCTTGTGTTAGACAAGCTACATACAGACATTGTTATGTAAGTTGGACTTGAGGATTGCAAACCTATTTCCACTCCCATGGAAACATGTTTGAAATTGATTCTTCATGATGCTTGTGTTTTTGCTGATGTCACTCTTTACCAAACTGCTATTGGCTGCCTTATTTATGTATGCAACATGAGGCCGAATATTCACTTTGCAGTCTCACAAGTCAATAAATTTATGCATAGCCAAGGGTATAAGCACTGGCAGCTGTCAAGAGTATTTTTTGCTACTTGAGTGGCACTTTACATCTTGGCTTGTTTTATCCCAAGGGGGGATCATTGCTGCCAGATTTACATGCTTTTTCAGACTCAAATTGGGCTAGTTGTTTTGACATGCAAGTGTCCACAACACTATGAAAAATTGCAAACGTTTACCGCAGATATTTATCACGGTTTGTAGAGAGACAGTCCAAAATGGCTCACCAAAGAAGAGCCCGAGGAGGACAGAGGGAGAAATTTTTGAACTAATAATATAGCCGCTAATATTGCCGGGTTATTATCACAAATACTACCGGGGATTTTTCCACAAATGTTACCAGGAGTATTACCACGCGTGGAGCTTTGGCGCTATGGCATTCAACTTTGACTTTCCCTCTATCTAAACAGTTGTTAATGATCTAATTTTTTAAACATGATTTACCTCTCTTTAAAAATGAAAAAGAAATATGAATAAATATGAAACTACAAAGAAAAAGCTCCATGCTAGAAGCACCGCTAGAGATGCGAAGCCACAACATCCTTTGTCAAAGCTTGCATATACCTTACAAGCAAAACCCACCAAGCATCCATCATGTTTTATAAACGACGCTCACAATTTGAGGCGACCGGTTCACACTGTTATAGTAAAAACACAGACAAGCAATTTTTACAACTAGAACCCCTCATAATCTATGTACACCCTCCAACCTTGGTGATGGTGTGCTTTTGTGATGGACTAGAAAGACCTCCATTCCACAAAGCATCCTTGTCTTGAGAGTTAAATGTCTAGTGTTTGATCAAGTACCCCTTTGGAGCCTAGATTTTTCATTTTTCATAATAATAGAGTGAAGTGTCTCACATTTTACTAGATGTTAGTACCTATGTTAGTTTCTTGAAGCTCTATTTCCCTTCAAGCAAGAACTCTGCAATTTTGTCAATGGACTTGTAAGCCTCTGCCAGTTGGTCTCAACATTGATCAGCTTATGACAGATTATCTTTGCAAGCTCTCTGACTTTGCCTTTGCACACCCTCAAGACTTGCTATGAAGAGGTGTTGAGCAAGGAGCACAATAAGAAGCTCCTCTTCAAAGCAGTTTTTTATACTTACTTCTATTCTCTTATAAAATCACAAAGCATTTGTCTTTTTCCTAAATAATTCTACAAAAAATGATAGATATTTCATTATCAAATTAATCACACCCACTTGATTACCATAAAAATTGGCGTGCTTGTCAAAACTAAGAAGAGAGATAAAGGGGGAAAGACAAAATGAACGGACGACATAAAAAACCCTTTTCATAGAATAAAATATGAAAAGAAATTATAAATCGTCCTCCAAAAGATCTCTACAAGTAGCTTGATCTGAATCTAAACCCATGGCTCCTAAATCAATAAAGAGGAAAATTGAATTGCTATTTTTGGATGTGCTATCCATGGATTCATCATCTTTGATTTCGTCATCTAGATCTTCCATCTCATCATCCTCATCACAAAAATCATCCTCACTAAGATTCGCGGTACTGGGAATTGAAACATCAATCTCTATGTCCCATGTCCCCCCTTGTCCAAAGCAGTAAGTGGTAGAGGATCAAAGTCTAAAGATGGTATCCACTTTGTTGATGACAAAAATGGTCCTTCGTCGAGGTGTTACAAGAACTATGAACCAAATCTTTGGTTGATGCAGTGATGAGATATAAATAGCCTACGGAAGAGAAGTTCAAAGTGAGTGACATTTGTATTATGTTACAAGAAAATAAGGATAAAGAAGGTTTACACTCACCTGCTCACAATTGCGTGGTAAAACTAAGTTATCATACCTCTCTGTGTGATAGACACTAGAGTCCACCATGTAGAGCCCATTCTCATGGCATATTGACACATTTTCAAACCACTTGCCTATGAAGGTATGAAAGGTTCTAAAATCGACCTTTAGCATCATTCCAATAGTCCCACAATACCTAGCCTCATCACCATTTGTGTCAAAGTTTCTCATGATGCCACAATCCATGGTGGTTCAACACTCAGCAATATGGCGTGTACAAAAGTGTTGACCCTTTGACCACATAGAGTTAAAGGAAAGACACAACAAAACAAAAAAGATTATTTCATCAATGTGAGATCTAAAACTAAGAAAGAAATAAATAAAATATGGTTTAAGTGTATGAGTACTATACCATTGGTATGCAACCCCATGCATACGCAATTAAAAGTGACAAATATATTTTTGAGGTCTTGATTAATGTAATTAAAGAAATTGGTGTTGAACATGTCCTTCAAGTAGCCATGGACAACGCAAAGAATTGTAAAAACTCTAGTAAAATAATAAAGACGTGCTTTCCACACATTTTTGCCAATGTTTGTAATACACACAGACTAAACTTGGTGCTGAAGGTTTGGTACACTAGCGAAGAAACCACATGATTCGCCAAAATAATTGACACAGCACGTCAAGTTCTGAAATTTATCTTGAAACAACAAAGAGTGCTCGATTTGTACAGAGCACGCATGTCAATGATGTTGAAACTTCCTGATGAAATTCGGTTTTGCACGCATTTTTATACATTGGAATCATTTCTCTACAACAATAAGTGCATTGTGATTGACACTTTCAATTGCATGGCCTTTGATGAATGGCAGCTTGAGCAGAAAGAAAAAGTGAAAGAGAAAATTACATGTCTACATGGTAACATAACCAAGGATGCTTGGTGGAGGAGTATAATGGATGCATACCATGTAATGATGCCCGTTATTCTGTGGTGGTTGCACTTTTTTTTTCTTGTGGGTGATGGAGATAGTTTTGGTGGTTTGTGGGTATTTTGCATGCTCTTTGGCTATTCCTAGGGCACCCAAATCTAATAATCATTTGCTTGAAGTTAAGGTTTTGATACCCAATATTGGCTGACTCCTTGCATGCCTATGTTTCAAGGATAGATCTTGTGTTTAGAAAAATGACATAGGTGCGATGCCTAGGCTTTGTTTTTCCAACTTCAAAGCCTATAGGTCTACCTTCCCTTATCAAGAAAATAGTACTTACGATCAAATGTAGAGGTGAGTGGGGTACACCTGTTTATACTGTATATTAAAGATAATCAAAAGGAGTCAAATATGGGCAAAGTGTTGATGACATGGTGGTCTAACAAACAGAGTCTTGAAAATCCTGAGGAGCTGAAAGAGTCTGTAGCAGACACGGAGTAGCAACTACCATTCTTTGGAAAATAGTGAAGAATTTCGGCCAAGTATTTTCATGCAAGATGGAAGAGTTCTCATAGTCCACTATATACTGTGGCTTACATGCTCGATCCGGAGTATTGGAATCTAGGTTTGATGTTCAATACAGAGGTGGCCAGCAATTTCTATCACGTGGTCAACACTTTCTACTTCAACGTTTAGGACCGAATTGATTGTATCAAAGAAATGAGTGCATTTATATTAAAATAATTTCCTTTTACAAATCAATTTGTACAATCAATGGCAAAAAAGTAACCTGCATGGAAGTGGTGTATGATGAATGGTGGAGAGCATTACTTGACCTTACAACCCCTTGCAATGAAACAACTGGCACAATGTGCAGCAAACTCAAGTTCAGAGAGAAACTGGAGTATTTAAAAGTATGTTCATAGCACTATTTGCAACAGATTATTAGCAGACATAGCAAAAAAATTAGTGTATATGTTTTGCAATGAGAAGATATTGCATCACATCAAAAGTGTTGGCACGAGGAGGAAATGTCAACCTGGTTGTATGATTGTCTAAACAAAGAGGAATAAGATTTCAATCTCAATGCACTATAAACGAAATAGAAGAGAATATGATAATAGATGTGGAAGTTGAATTCCAAGGCGATTTACAACACTCAGACTTAGAACAGATACCAGCTTCATAGATTCATTACAGCTTGAGAGTAGAATGAAGATTGTGTCAAAAACCATTATGAAAGATCTTTTCTTCAATGTGTTTTGATCATATACAATGCTTTATATTCGCGATTATACATAGTTTGTCAATCTCAATTGTTATGCTTAGAACTAGCATATTGGTCACCAAAAGATTTCTAATTGTGCTACGGGTATCTTGGCGGGCTTGCTTGAATTTATACTCATTTGCCATGCCAAACATAACATATATTCTTTGTGAACAGATTGTGCATTGGCTACTATTTTTCATTAAACAAATTAACAGACGAAGTGATAATAATGAACACATGTCAATGTATAGTATCCACTGCATCCATCAAAATTCTTGTAGCAAATTGGACATTGGGAAGATGAAGATGCATCCGAAGTAGATAAGGGGACCAACAGACTTTCATATTGCCCAACACTGTCTTAACCTTGTGGTGGGGGTCAAATTCTTGAATCCTCGTTGGAATCAGCAACTCATATTGGCCTTCACCTCATAGCCTACACTCTGTATTCTCTCATATAGCGCTAGTGAGGTCATTAGTGAAGACGTCGCTTTCACTAATCTGTTTATGCGACCATCTGCACATGATGATATTGCCAAAATAGATTCTTTTCTAATGGCATGCTCAATTTAAAATGCAATGTTTACTTGTGTAAAATACAAAGCAAACAAGTAGTTTCTAAGAACTTCATCCAGATCAAAAAATACATGTTAAAATTCTGAAGCATTTCAGGATAATGTGAATTTATAACTTATATTTTTCATCATGCACTTTCACACTAGTTCAAACAAAGCATACACGCTTAAAGAGTTCAAAAACTTGTGTAAGATCATATTTATTTAGGTTGATAATCATTTTGACTGTAAAATTGTATGTTTACTCGTGCAAAATGCAATAAAAATAAGTCACTCCTAAGAAAATTGTCCAGATCAAACATGAAAAATTTGATAAAAGCCCAAAACAATTCAAAAAATTTTGATGGAACAAAATACTAAGTTTATATTTTGCACGTTATCACGATTCACTTCAAAAATAATGCTTTATGGAAATACACGTGCATCGTGATGATGTACATCTTGCCAATTTTATTTTATCTCATTCAAAACATTGGAAGTATACAAACCGGGCTAGGAAATTGCAAAGGACATCTTGCTCTCTCAAAAGATCAAAATGAATATTTAACATGCAAATTGTGTGCATATACTTTTTTACATAGAATTTATGTAAATGTTGCTTTTAAAATAGCGATGATGATCGATGAATAAAGCCTTCTTTTGAATATGATTAGCTAGTATATATTTTCATAAGAACACTTAAAAACAACCATATCAAACAATTCAAACATTTGTATATGAAATACTCTTCACGCTCGCGTTATCGACCAAGTATTTCATATACTTAATACTTAAAAAAATGAAATGCAGATGCACATACAAATTTTATGGCGTTCGTATTGTTGGGACATTTATGCAAAAACAGAGGCTTCTAACAAACGACATTCAATTAGCCGCGTTATCGATCAAGTGCCGTCCGAATCTAAGGAGAAATAATGGCTTGCATACGAGCACCATATAGCCGCATTCCAGATCGATGTCCATATGTTTTTTTGGAAAGGGGAAGGGAAGTTGACTCACTATAAGGATACTAGAATCGCCATGTTACCAACGTAGTACCCAGGCAGTGAGCCAATACTTACCACAAGGACACCATATTCCCCGCATCACCGAGGTGATGCCCCCATGGTAAGCACTATTCCGTAGAATAGCTTACACACACACTCGCATTGTGTGGTAAGGTACCTTATGACTGTTGCGCAATACGACAAAAGTCATGCTACCACACAACGCATACACACTCACACACACAACACATACCCGGGTCTTGTGGCCAGGTACTTCGCTACTGCTGCGCACTGTGACGCAGAGCATGCTCCCAAGCTCCCATATGACCCCCTCTCTCCTCTTGATATACCTGCGAAATCTCTCTCTCTCTCTCTCTCTCTCTCTCTCTCTCTCTCTCTCTCTCTCACACACACACACACACACACACACACACACAAAAGATGGCTGAAGGAATAACACCCAACGGTCTTGATAATTACTTAAATATTAAATCTCTACTTAGAAATAATCAGGACTACCAAAATAAGCCAGAATTGGCTCCACAATGACGTACAAAATGTTTCTTCTGCAAAGTTGTAGATAACATGAAAACAGAGGGGTATCGTGGGTAAAATTTTTGGATTTTCTTTCTACAAGGAGAAAAACGAACTTGAAAATAGTGCTATTGTGCACACAGTCTTTAGAGAAACACTTTCACCTATACACTATCTTTCACATTATTTTATGAACTTCCACAAGAGCATACATCACTCTCATTTAAGCACACAACTTCCCATTTCGTTCTCACAAAGCTTCCAAGATTTCTTGATCTCTCCACCATCGAGAGCGAGCAACATATCGCTACAAAGATCTTGACACCGCCATGGTCTCCGCGATTGCCATGCGCTGTGATACCACTTGAAGAATGCGTAAATGCGGTGTGTGTACGGGGAGAGAGAGAGAGAGAGAGAGAGAGAGAGAGAGAGAGAGAGAGAGAGAGAGAGAGAGCTCAGTGAGGATTCAAAATTGCTTCACTACTCTAGATGCATAAGGTTAATACAATCAGTGTGATTGGTGTCTGGCCAATTGGCCCGAACCCTAACACTTCCTTTGAAAACACCCCTCTTCGTACTCAACATGCAGCTCATCTATTTTATGGCCAATGTCATAATAATCAATATCTAATTCTCCTAAATGATTTTCTCATATTAAACTGATCATTTAATGTGGGGAAGTGCCAAGGGAGAAAAAGCTAGAATATTGGTTAAGCTAGCAGACCGGCCACAGTAGGGATCCAAAGGAGGGAAAATAGGGATCCAAAGGGGGGGCCATCTGCAAAAGAGCCATGTGAAACAATGGGCCAAAAAGACCCTAAGGTTCAGCCCATTAAGACTTCCAAAATGCTAAGGTTCCAAAATTCAAAGGTTGAGTCCAAAGGTCAACCCTAGGGAAAATTGGATGCTTTGTGTGTGCCCTAAAAGTCTTTGCACATCCCTACATGGGAGGGGGCGAGCCCCAAAGCTAGGGGATGAGAGAGAAAGCCACACACACACACACACAGGCTCCCTTTACACAAAGGGAATGAGGGACACATGTCAGCTCCCTAGGCCAGATGCCCACAAGGTGTGCCCAGTTCCTATTGGAAGACCCTTGAAGTGGACCAATGAGAATTAAGCTAGAGTAAATGTAGTTTAATTAATTTAAAAACATTTAATAAAAGAAACCAATGAGAAATAAGTCTCGTAGAAGACTATTGGGCAGTCTCCCAAAGGGTCCAATGAGCATTCAGGAGCCCCGTGGCTTGCCTAATTCCTATTGGCCAGGAGGCAAAGGGGTCCAATGAGAGTTTAGTTTAATTATTTAATTACCTAAAGCTCTCACAAAAGGGGAAAGGGGGACACATGTCAGAAGGCTATCACTTATGCTGCTTAATTCCTATTGGCTTGACCTGGGGAGGTCCAATGAGGCAAAAGCCAGACCTAATTAGCAGCTAGGGCTCGCCCAAGAGAGAGGGGGGGCTGATTTTTGCTTGGCATTGACACACACACTCTCACACTTGACCATGTGTGAAGGGAAAATACTCTATCTCCTCCCAAGCTTTAATGGAGAGCTCATCACCTACTCCAAGCTTGTGAGATAGAAGCCTACATCAACACTCTCTTGGCATGTGGATGCAAATCCAACCAAGAGCCAAGCTTCAATGCATGCTCATCTTCTCTACCAAGCTAATTACTAAGCTAAGCTATGCTAATATGAGTGATTATGTGAGGAGATGTACATCTTTCTCGTAAGATACTTCTTTTTCCTCTCAATCTACTCTCATACCCTGCTAGCTCTCACCATCTTCGAAGGTGTGTGAGGTCTTGGGTCTGAGAACGGGGATAATTCAAGTTGTGTTTGATTAAGTGTTTTGCTTGGTGTATGAAGCTTCCATCTTCATTGCACTAGCTAGTCTTGAAGGAACACAAAGAATTGTATTGTACAATGTCTCTCTTGATGGGAGAAACCATAATACAAAGCCTTTTGGAGGGGGACCGGCTCCATGCAAATCCGGTCCTCAACTGTTGTCAATAGCTTAATATCTCTCTCTTTTGAAAGTATTGTCGATGCTATCTAACTAGGTGTTATGCTTTTTGTTGCTCTCTCCACCCAAGCACTCTTGTAATTCTCATTAGGAATCTATTCTAATGAAATGCCCACTATGTTCATGCTAATTTCCGCTACACATAAGATTTTAGGCCATTAAATGTTACAGCCAAACTTGGTCAGTAGCAAAGGATAATCCTCCATTTTGTTTTTTCTTTCAAGATAAAGCAAAATAAATTCACTGTTGAGAGTCTTGGAGGATAGAAAAACAATACAAAAATCACCAAATTTGATACTATTTTCAGTTTTAACAAGACATGCAATATTGGCTATAGTGACTATACTGAGATTTAGAATCTCCAAGAACAACCCTGTTATAATAATTGAATAATGCAAAATTATTAAACTCCGTACCTAAAGTATCAAAGTCTGGTACTGGCAAATGCATAAAGCAATACCAAAAGTACCAAATTTGGTGCAATTTATAGTGTTTACAAAACCTGCATTATTGGCTTTGCTGATTATGTGGAGATTAAAAATCTTCATAAAAAACTATTTTGAAATAATAAAAGCATGCAAAACGGTGTTTCGGTTTAAAACAACTTTCAAATCATAACATGAAATCAGACATGCATGATAGGAGGCGGCTTTAAGCACAAATTTTAATTGGGTCGAATAAATGTCGGTGGGGATTTCCAGCTCAATGAACCCCAAAGTAATTATTATTTATTATATGAAATATTAATGAAAATAATATCCTAAACCATAGCAATAATATCATGCAATCATAAAAATGGCCCTAAAACAAAAAACATGTAAATTGCCAAAGGGGTGAAAGCAAACATGCATCTACTACAAGGGAGCAACCACATATTACTATGAGAAACACACCTCTCATCTTCGTGGTTCACCTGTCTCGCTGTTTTTTATACAGCACATAACATCATGAGCTTCCGCTCCGGAGGCTCCGTATACCTAGCTAGCTGCGATTGGGGGCAACGAGCCGCCGGCCCCCCCACCAGGCCGGTAGCCCGTTGCCCCAATCGCTGCTAGCTAGGTGTGTGGAGCCTCCCTCACAGAAGCCCATGATGTTGTGGTAAGTCAAATTATTGAGAATTGGTCCAAAACTTCTTGTGAATGAAGACCTACCTTGCAGTGAGAGAGGAGGGACGCAGGCAAGAGCATGCAAGTAAGAAGGTAGGAGGTGAGATGGGAAATTGGGATAGTGGTCGCCTCCCTCACTATCAGAACTCTACGAATTCTGGGAGAGGATGATTGGAATCCACCTCAAAGCTCACTTGGATTGGCATTATTACACTAGTGTGATACTATACAAGAGTCTGTCAAATGCTAGCATAGATGCCAAGTGTTGTACACCTTGAAATTTTAGCAAATCATTGACTAGATTTTTGTCAAGGATTTCACTCTTTGGGGTTGCACTTCCAAACCAGAGCCACTCTTGTTATGCAGACACGACTAGCCACAATCCTAAAACAGGCTCTTCCAAAACCCAGTCTCAGAAATAATCGGGACTGCCAAAATAAGCCAAAATTAGCTCCACAATGATGTACAAAAAATTTCTCCAACAAAGTTGTAGATCACATCAAAACAGAGGGGCATCGTGGGTAAAATTTTCAGATTTGCTTTCTACAAGGAGAAAAACGAAGTTGAAAATAGTGCTATCAATTTTTAGGGCAACACTTTCACATACACACTATCTTTCACATTCCCTTCTGAGCTTCCACAAGACCATACATCACTCTCACCTAAGCACACAACTTCCCATTGCGTTCTCACAATTTCTTGATCTCTCCACCATCGAGAACGAGTAACATATCACTACTAAGCTCTTGACACCGCCATGCTCTCCGTGATTGCCATGCGCTTTGATACCACTTGAAGAGTGTGTAAAGGCGGTGTGTGTACGGAGACGAGAGAGAGAGAGAGAGAGAGAGAGAGAGAGAGAGAGAGAGAGAGAGAGAGAGAGAGAAAGAGAGAGAGAGAGAGAGAGAGAGAGAGAGAGAGAGAGAGAGCTCAGTGAGGATTCAGAATTGCTTCACTACTCCATGCATAAGGTTAATACAATCAGTGTGATTGGTGTTCGGTCAGTTGGCTTGAACCCTAACACTTCCTTTGAAAGCACCCCTCTTCGTACTCAACATGCAACTCATCTATTTTATGGCCAAACTTGCTCAGTAGCAAAGGATAATCCTCCATTTTGTTTTTTCTTGCAAGATAAAGAAAAATAAATTCCCCCTTGAGAGTCTTGGCGGATGAAAAAACAATACCAAAATCACCAAATTTGATACTATTTTTAGTTTTAAGAAGACCTACAATATTGGCTATAATGACTATACTGAGATTTACAATCTCCAAGAACAACCCTGTTATAATAATTGAATTATGCAAAATTAATAAACTCGGTACCTAAAGTGTCAAGGTCTGGCCGGTACTGGCAAATGGATAAAGCAATACCAAAAGTACCAAATTCGGTGCAATTTATAGTGTTTACAAAACCTACATTATTGGCTTTGCTGATTATGTGGAGATTAAAAATCTAACATGAAATCAGACATGCACGATAGGAGGCGGCTTTAAGCACAAAGTTTAATTGGGTCGGATAAATGTCGGTGGGGATTTCCAGCTCAATGAACCTCAAAGTAATTATTATTTATTATATGAAATATTAATGAAAATAATATCCTAAACCATAGCAATAATATCATGCAATCAGAAAAATGGCCCTAAAACAAAAAACATGTAAATTTCCAAAGGGGTGAACGCATACATGCATCTACTACAAGGGAGCAACCACATATTACTATGAGAAAAACACCTCTCATCTTCGTGGTTGACTTGTCTCGCTGTTTTTTATACAGCACATAACATCATGAGCTTCCGCTCGTGAGGCTCCGTATACCTAGCTAGCTACGATTGGGGGCAGCGAGCCGCCGGCCCCCCCCACCAGGTCGGCGGCCTGTTGCCCCCAAACGCAGCTAGCTAGGTATGTGGAGCCTCCCTCACAGAAGCCCATGATGTTGTGGTAAGTCAAATTATTGAGAATTTGTCCAAAACTTCTTGTGAATGGAGACCTACCTTGCAGTGAGAGAGGAGGGACGCAGGCAAGAGCATGCAAGTAAGAAGGTAGGAGGTGAGATGGGAAATTGGGATAGTGGTCGCCTCCCTCACTATCAGAACTCTACAAATTGTGGGAGAGGATGATTGGAATCCACCTCGAAGCTCAGTTGGATTGGCATTATTACACTAGTGTGATACTATACAAGAGTCTGTCAAATGCTAGCATAGATGCCAAGTGTTGTACACCTTTTGAAAATTTAGCAAATCATTGAATACCTTTTTTGTCAAGGATTTCACTCTTTGGGGTTGCACTTCCAAACCAGAGCCACTCTTGTTATGCAGACATGATTAGCCACAATCTTAAAATAGGCTCTTCCAAACCCAGTCTCAGAAATAATCGGGACTGCCAAAATTAGCTCCACAATGATGTACAAAAAAATTCTCCTGCAAAGTTGTAGATCATATCAAAACAGAGGGGCATCGTGGGTAAAATTTTCAGATTTGCTTTCTACAAGGAGAAAAACGAAGTTGAAAATAGTGCTATCAATTTTTAGGAAAGACATACACACTATCTTTCACATTCCCTTCTGAGCTTCCACAAGAGCATACATCACTCTCACCTAAGCACACAACTTCCCATTGCGTTCTCACAATTTCTTGATCTCTCCACCATCGAGAACGAGTAACATATCGCTACTACGCTCTTGACACCGCCATGCTCTCCGTGATTGCCATGCGCTTTGATACCACTTGAAGAGTGCGCAAAGGCGGTGTGTGTACGGAGAGAGGGAGAGAGAGCTCAGTGAGGATTCGGAATTGCTTCACTACTCCATGCATAAGGTTAATACAATCAGTGTGATTGGTGTTCGGTCAATTGGCCTGAACCCTAACACTTCCTTTCCCTCTTCGTACTCAACATGCAACTCATCTATTTTATGGCCAAACTTGCTCAGTAGCAAAGGATAATCCTCCATTTTGTTTTTTCTTGCAAGATAAAGAAAAATAAATTCCCCCTTGAGAGTCTTGGCGGATGAAAAAACAATACCAAAATCACCAAATTTGATACTATTTTTAGTTTTAAGAAGACCTACAATATTGGCTATAATGACTATACTGAGATTTACAATCTCCAAGAACATAATAATTGAATTATGCAAAATTAATAAACTCGGTACCTAAAGTGTCAAGGTCTGGCTGGTACTGGCAAATGCATAAAGCAATACCAAAAGTACCAAATTTGGTGCAATTTATAGTGTCTACAAAACCTACATTTTTGGCTTTGCTGATTATGTGGAGATTAAAAATCTTCATAAACAACTATTTTGGAATAATAAAAGCATGCAAAACGGTGTTTTGGTTTAAAACAACTTTCAAATCATAACATGAAATCAGACATGCATGAAAACCTAAACCATAGCAATAGTATCATTGCAAACAGAAAATGGCCCTAAAACAAAAAAACATGCAAATTGCCGAAGGGGTGAAAGCAGACATGCATCTACTACAAGGGAGCAACCACATATTACTACAAGAAAAAAACCTCTCATCTTCGTGGTTGACCTGTCTCGCTGTTTTTCATACAGCGCATAACATCATGAGCTTCCGCTCGTGAGGCTCCGCATACCTAGCTAGCTGCAATTGGGGACAACGGCCGGCGGCCCGTTGCCCGCAATCGCAGCTAGCCAGGTATGCGGAGCCTCCCTCACAGAAGCTCACGATGTTGTGGTAAGTCAAATTATTGTGAGAATTTGTCCAAAATTTCTTGTGAATGGAGCCTATCTTGCAGTGAGAGAGGAGGGACGCAGGCAAGAGCATGCAAGTAAGAAGGTAGGAGGTGAGGGGGAATTGGGATAGTGGTCGCCTCCCTCACTATCAGAACTCTACGAATTGTGGGAGAGGAATGATTGGAATCCACCTCGAAGCTCACTTGGATTGGCATTATTACACTAGTGTGATACTATACAAGAGTCGTTAAATGCTAGCATATAAGATGCCAAGTGTTGTACACCTTTGAAAATTTAGCAAACCATTGACCAGTTTTTTGTCAAGGATTTCACTCTTTGCTGTTGCACTTATAAACCTTGCCCCAAAATAAAAAGCTTTCAGTCGTTGTCCACTCTACAAATTCATCACGTATGCTTCAATCTTGAAGGCATGCAATGTTATGCAAGACGTAGTGTACCATCTTGAATTCTCAATTGAGGAAGACATTGGTTAGTATATATTCCAAATACGGTGCACCGTTTTATAGCTCAGACATTGTTTAGTATATATTTCAAATTTGGTGAACCTGTTCATAGCACAAGAAGTTAATGTTGACTTGCTATCATCTTGCTTGGATGGGATGTTTTGTTGAATGGGAGCTAGACTCATGGACAGTCGATAGGCTGGTACGCCGATCTGGACCACTAATTTGTTTTACAAGCAAGGAAAGGCAAACAATACATGGACCAATGGATCGGGGCCGCATGCACAAGCAAGTTTTTCTGTTCGAGTATAATGTAGTGTATGAAAATTATACGAGAGGCTTGGAATGCACCCTGGAAGCAAGCCTTTCAAGATTGATATGGCTAGAGAGAGAAACTTGGGGATCGTTAACATCAAATGGTATTAGAATTGCAAACAATTTGGTCCTTTGATCAATTGAGGCACAATTGCATGACAAATTAAAAGAGGACTTGGGAGGGACAGCAATGAAACGGTTTATGAGTCGTAGCAATTAAATGGCACCATCTCTACTACGAAAGCAAGGAAAGGGTGACATTTGCACACCAGTGACCACTACCAGTTAAGCATTATTCACTACTCAACGCGAGAATAACCATGGCGTTTTCCTACGTACTCAGTGCACATATGCAATTGGAAAACATTAAAAATGTGGTGTGCTGTATTCCAGTTACATGATTACTATCAATAAACAGCTCCCAAATCTTTCAGCGGTCCGTGATTAGTCCATAGCCTTGAGAGCCCTTGCACTTTTCAAATCGTCTTCAGTTTCAACCTTTAGTCACTCATCTCCAATGTTTCAACTTTCAGTCACGAGTCTTACCAATTGAGAAAATGTTTTCGATTTTTACAAAGTTATGCATCTTCAGTAAGGCCATGCAAATCATTGCATCTTCAGGAAAATGTTTTCGATTTTTACAAAGTTATGCATCTTCAGGAAGGCCATGCAAATCATTGCATCTTTCATTTCTGAGCATGAATAGGAAGTTCCAAACGTTGTCAACCGTTTCATTTTGTCCTTCGCCATCCTAAATGATGAAAGAAACCATAGAACAAATACAACATCACTACTAAAATGATAAAAAGCTTTTATCTTGTTCCAACCTTTCCATGACAGGTTTTGGAAGAGCCAAAGAAAAATCTATGCTCCCATCTCCATCTCGACCAGGAAACCAAACCATCTCACCATTACCACGAATATGTGGGCACCGTACACACGAAGGGGGGCCCATTCCAAAGTCCACCTCATACACAGGGAAACGAGGGGAACTAGACACGTGAAGCCTTACCATATTGAAATCCTTTCGAAACTCCTCCAAAAGCTTGCTAAAAGGTAGAACCTCGACCTTGCCATACGATTCTCTCATAAAGGTTTCATCCAATGTGCTGATAAGCTTTTGTAGGCGCAAAGCTGTTGTGCCCAAATTCTCTTGTTGAAGCTCCTCTGTTAATGCTTTAGTCCCATTCCCACTGATTGCATTGCCAAAATAACCTACTGGCAAAGGGGGATCCATGCGGGATCTCATGTCCGCAAGCAAATAGAAAATAGTTTCTTTACTCTTATCGACGTTTGTTGCAGCTATCACATGCTTCCATATATGCGCACTAAGAGCTTGTAGAGATGAAAAGGGTGCATGGTCTGTTGGGGAATAGGTAGATGTTGCAATGTACTTTAGCTTCTTCAACATTTCCGATGTGAATTCAAAATCGTGTTGTACCAATTCAATGTTGCTGTTGCTCTCCCCTTCCGGAAAAGGAGAGGATGATTTGTCACTTTCATCTTCTGTGGAAGGCGGTGGTAATAGGAGCCTTTGTGGGCTAAATACTTCTCTCATATGTACTGGGTATATTGAGAGAGGAACCCCTCTTGCATACTCACCCCAAGACTTCATGAAGTGCCATACAGAGCTTCCATCCGCGACTATGTGACTATACCCAATGCCAAGAACAACACCTTCATCTCTAGGAAATCTTGTCACCTGCAAAATAAAAGTTTCAATCAAGTTTCATATCTCCATGATGAGAGCATTGAAAGACTGAGATAGAAGCAAGTGTAGAAATGCATTATTTGCACTTGATGATGACCGGGCAGGATGAGGGTCGAGGTAAAGTATGTACTTCAAGAACAAGGGTAACTCCAGACCGGAGCCACTCGTGTTCATTACCCAACAAAATAGCTTTTTGTCAGTATTTTTGGTGCTTTCAATGAGGAAATCAATATGTTTTTCATGTCCATGTGACACAAGCTCTCTCTCTCTCTCTCTCTCTCTCTCTCTCTCTCTCTCTCACACACACATTTCTATCACCCAAGTGGTAGATTGGTTATGCCATTTCCCTCTTGAATAACAGGTCTTGAGTTAGATCTTTAAGGTCTCTCGGGATAGTTTCCTACGACGTTAAAACTCTCTTCTTCTTCTTCTTCTTCTTTTCTAGCAACACAAATTTCAACACAGAACCACATCGAGGAGTACCTGCACAGAGAGAAGAGGGAGATCAGGACCGGTCCATCTGATGGCATCTCCATGGGGAGCAAAATTCTTGAAGAAGGGCTGGTGCTTGAAACCTTCATCTTCCAAGCTGGAGAAGGGCAGATCAATGTAAGCTTCGATGAACGGCACACCTGCATCATTGCAATCGAGAGCAAGACGGCCATTTTCCTGTTCGAAGACACGACCAGCCCATGGAAAGAAATCGACGAGGGCCAAGGCCAGACTGCTCTTGAGATGTGCAACGAGGGAATTATAGTGATTGGGAAGCTTGAAGAAGAGGATGCGCTGATTGTAATGAAACCATCGCCAAAATGAGTCTGTTGAAGGGAGGAACATGTGTTGTGGAGGCGTTGGGCTGCTGGGCCTAATGATGCATGTCGACAGCGTAGTAGGAGTTTCCGCCATGCGTGCAGAGCGCTCTCTCTCTCTCTCTCTCTCTCTCTCTCTCTCTCTCTCTCTCTCTCACACACACACACACACACAGTACCGGCAGTCAGCGCCCGTAACAAGAGTTCATGGAAACTCAAAATGCAATGCCGACTGCAAACCCTACTCTCTCTCGCTCTCTCTCTCTCTCTCTCTGTGTGTGTCTTATCGACTCGTATGTCGTTCTCTTGCGCGTGAAGCTCGAAGTATAGTTTGTCTCGTGGAGACAGTTGCAGACAAAAAAATGAGAGTGAGCTTGCTTTACAACAGTGCTCACCAGAAACATTTAAAACAACAAGGCCGTCACTAACTTACTGCCTGACACACACTCAAGTCTGTGAGAGAGAGAGAGAGAGAGAGAGAGAGAGAGTTTTTTTTTTTTTTGAGAGAAGTTGAATTTGATTATAAATGAACAGAAAGGAAAGTTACACTGAACCCACACGAAGGGGGAGGGGTTCACCCCTTGAGATAGCTCAGGGATTTATAGCATCTCTCATGAGATACCTTGAAGCATGATAGAACCTTGGGATAAGTGCCCTCCATTTATGCCATCTTATACTCTTCTGAAGGGAGGTGACAGGAACACATTCATACATAGCATCAGTGGCCTTGTTACAGAGATTATTAGCTGAATTCAGAAGGTCTCTTCTGAGAAGGGAAACAGGATGGGAAGAAGGATGATGAAAAACCACCACATTTCTTTGTATCCATATATACCAAAGTATAATTCCTCTCCATATATTCCATAGTGGGACGTCCATAGACTTACAATTACCAAGCAGAAGATCCTTAAGGTCAAGCTCCGAAAGTGAGAAGTAGGAGAGGATTGCCTGCAGAAGCTGAATGATATCCTTATTGCACTTGCAATGGACCCACAGGTGAGCACAATCTTCTATGGCTACTTTACATCGACTGCATCTCCCATTGCCTAGGCCAGCTTTGAGAGCTCTGGCAGCTGTCCAAACTCCTTGGTGCATAATCAACCACATCAAAGTGCTTTGCTTATTGCAAGTTGGATAAGCCCAGAGACATTTGAAACGATACGTCCACTGTTTGCAACTCCACCCAATCTTCCAAAGCATGTTAAGCTTTTGCTTGAGAGCATCCTCCACAGTTCTCTTGGGTTTGAACTGCTTAAACATCAGGAAAGAAAGATGAGAAGCCTGACTGCCTAAGAAGGAAGCTTTGACAGGCACTCCAATCTTGCTCATGCACGACTCAGCTCTTTGTAGACACCAGACAGCATCAGCCTGCTGACTCATTAAACTCCATCTGCAGGATATTTTGAGTCTTCAACTTGCCCATCACCAAGATGTCGCCCCAGCACCTGATCCCAGCTTTGAAGACTTTGTGCCCTCTTCTACCAAAACCTGCATCAGAAGTGTCTGCAAAGAAGCCAAACCAAAAGGAATCTAGCAAGAAAGAACAATAATTAGAAAGGATTTCCTTTTTGGGAGTCCAGTTCTCTTTGATGGCATTCCAAGCTTTCCAAAATCTGCAAACAAGTTTAGAACCATAAGGCACACATTCAACAGGGGCAAGAAGGACATCTCTAAGCTACAGGTTACTCCAGGCTTTGTAGGATTTCAATTTGAATTTGTGGATGTCTCTTCTCAGAAGCAAAGCCCAGTAATCTTCAGAGTCAAATGCTCTCCATATCCACTTAGCTGCCAGTTTGACAGCCATCTGATCCAGATTGAGGAGACCAAGACCTCCTTGCTCTTTTGGTAAACAACACGTGGCCCAAGAAACTTTACCCATCTTCGGCTGGTCCAGACTCCCTCCCCACAAGAAGTTCCTAGCAAGGCTGGTGGCTTGTTTCAGTTGATATTTGGCAAGGTGCCAGGACAAGAAGAAAATGAGAGAAGGAAGCAGGTAGTGGTTGAGCACAAAAGCCCTAGATGAGATAGAGGACTGATGAAATTGCCAGTACATGATCTTCTGTTTGAATTTGTTTACGACCCAATCCCATCTTTGAGCATAAGACACTTTAAAACCCATCGGTATACCAAGCAATCTGAATACTTGGCCATCATTGATCTGCATACAACCTGCATCAGTTATTATCTGAGGGACCTGATCATTAGAGCATTTAAAACCAGTTTTTGAGTGGTTAATTTGAGAACCACTGGCTAAGCAAAAAGTATCTAAGCATTTCCAGAATTTCTCAATTGAATCCTGTCATTAGCCATAAGAGAGTTAGCATCATCTACAAACTGCTGAAGAACCAGATCTTTACTATCACCAGGTATTTGTATTCCCTTTATGTGCCCTTTTTCAAGTGCATCCTGAACCAACCAGCCCAGAGAGTCAGAGCATATTGCATACAGCATGGGGTCTATGGGACAGCCCTGTCTAATGCTCCTCATAAGAGGGAAAGAATCAGAAAGTTCCCCATTGAGAGAAACTCTGGCAAAAGCATTACCAAACAGAATTTGAATAAACTTGATGAATTTCTTGCCAAATCCTATATCATGCAAAGACTGAAAAATGAAATCCCATTCCATTCTATCATAAGCCTTGTCAAAATCAATTTTAAAGAAAATAAAATCAGTCTCACTCTCCTGACGATAGTCAATAGCCTCCCACAAGGTGATTAAAGCATCAAGGATAAACCTACCTTTAATAAATCCTTTTTGCTCAGGTAAAATGATTTGATGCATGATGTTGCTAAGTCTTTTGGCTAGAGACAAAGAAAAGACTTTATAAACAGAAGTCAGACAGGAGATAGGCCTCCAATTCCCAAGGTCCTCCTTGGATCCCCTTTTGTGAATGAGCCTTATTATACCAGTGTTCATTTTGGTAGACAGAGCTCCAACTCTAGTAGCCTCACTCCAGATGGAAAAAAGATATGGGACCAGAAAATCCTTGTACTGCTTGAAAAATTCATTAGGTATTCCATCCGAGCCAGGAGATTTTCCATCTTTAAGAGAATCTATGGCATCTTTTATCTCCCCCTCTGAAAGGGGCTGGTCCATTTTTTTTGCTAGCTACAAAGGAACTTTCTTTTTCCTTTTGCTAGCTATTTCAGCCCTGGCATTAGTATGGACCACCCCTCTTTTGGGGGGAGAAGAAAAGATGTCAGCATAGAACTCCTCGACAACTTTCAAGTTCTGGGCATGAGAGTTCACCACATTCCCATCTTTATTTTTCAAAAAAGGAATAAAGTCTTTAGATTTCTTCTTTTTAAGCAAGTTGAACATATGAATGTCAGGTTTATCAATTCTTCCAGCCCAAAATTCCCTTGTCCACTGGAGTGAGGCTTTAGCAGCTAACAGCTCTTCTTCCTTAAGTTTTGCCTTAAGCTCATTCATTTGGGGACTAGGAGGAGACCCTGGGGGATGACCAAATTCAAGACTTTCAATTTGGCTCCTTATCATCACTCTTCTTTTGTTCCTACACTCTTTAGCTTTTTTTTTATACTCAGTTAAAAGCTTCTAAGTTTTCTTTACTGCTTGGTCCCAAGCTTTGAAGGCTGAGGAATTTTCAGCAAAAGAGTCAGCAAACAAGACTCTGACCTTATCTTTAATGACATCAATAGAAAACAGAGACTGATCCAAGTGAGGCCAACCACATTTATAAACACAAGCTTCCTTCTGAATTTCAACAGTAATGGGAGCATGATCAGACATCAAAATGGAGTTTTCTTTAGTGCTACTTACCTGCCAAATGTTATCCAAGAGCCCAGAACTCATATAGAATCTGTCTAACCTGGCAGCTCTGTAACAGTTTCCATTTTGCTTGTTGGACCAGGTCATACCAGTATCATCAGAGATATCCACAAGCTGAAGCTTGGAGACAATATTGTCCCACTGAATCTTTTCTCTACCATTCAGGGCTTGACCCTTTTGTTGCCACCTATCATTAACAGTTTCAACCATATTAAAATCACCAGCAAGAATACAATGACCTGACAGTTTGGATATTCCCTCCCAGACAGAGGCTCTTTCACCTGCAGAGTTAGAAGCATAGATGGACACAACAGAATAATCAAAGGGTTTGTCTAAGGTGACAGCAACCCAATTACCTTTAGTATCATTTTGCACATTCAAAACCAAATTGGCATACTTCCCAGAAACACCAAGAGCTGCTCCTCCCTTACCATGAGAGTGAGAGGTAGTGAACCATTTAAAACCAGCACCCAGTCTCTGAAGATTAGAGATCAGATCTTGCCCAAAGACTTTGATTTCCTGTAAGCATACAATATCTGGTTTAAGGTTAGTATCAGTAAACCAGCATTTAATGGCTTGAGCTCGGATAGGGTCAAACAACCCTTTACATTTGTAAGACACAATTTTGATATCAAGACACTTCATTTTTTGCTGTTTTTGGTTGGTTTAGCCAGGGTCATTGAAGCTCTTGTAGGGTCATTAGAAACCTCTTTTTTCCTCTTTAAAGAGAAGTTGGGAGGTAGGGGCAACATTTCTTCATCAGCTTGGTTCATTGGAGTATCAAGTGTTTTGTCACACTCCCCTGCAAACTGAGCCTGAAATTTATTGTCTTGTTCCTGAAGCTGAGCTTCAAAAAGGATATCATCTTCATCCTGTTTATTTCTGATCTGAGTATTAGGGATGTCCTCTGAATCCGATGAGGAAGAGGAGGGAATGACTCCTGATTCTCTCATAGGGCTATCAGGAGGGGATGTGGTAATCGGTCCTGTTTTGACTTTAGACCCTTGAAACACTTCATCATTCTGCTGAACATTGGATTTCCCTGCAGCTTCTGACCTTTTCTGATTATTTAAGACATCATCAATAACATTTAAATCATAACTGAAAGGATCAAACACTTCATCTAAGAGAGGAATAAAGCTATTCTTGGATCTAGAAGAGGAAGGCTTTTGATATTTCAAGGTTCTCACACTATTTTTTTTTACCACAGGTTGAAAGTCTTTCTTATCTGAAGGTGGGTGAACCTCTTGGGTAGCCTGAGGTTTAAGGTCAGGGCAACCTTTAATGAAATGGCCTTGCTTAAGACACTGGAAGCAAGCATTAGGCAGGTTCTTGTACGCCACAGGTTGAAGGTGATTTCCATCAGAATCTTTAATGGGGATAAAGCTTTTCAGCTCAACCTTCAAGTCTAATTCTATAAGCAAATGGGGATCCCACTTGGGATTAATCCCTCCCCTTGATCTTTGCCCTAATACCCGACCAATGCAGGCACCAATATTCTTAAGCCAAGGGTAAAACTCAACATGCAAATCAGGAAAGTCAATCCAAATCGGAGCTTTCGTGAGTTTAGGCCCTTTAGGGTTAAAGCCAAGAAACCAATTAAACACCGACAACGGTGAGTTCCTAATCAACCAATGTCCTTCGCTAACTATTTGAAACGCATCATTCTCATCATCACAGAAAAATAAGTAATAGTTATTAGGGAGGTATTGCACATGATTTACCTTGATGTTCTTATTTTCCCATTTGAAGTTCATCCAGGCTTTGAGCGCTTCTACTGAAGGTCTGGCCCCATGAAGCAGCCATATGATAACCCTTCCTTGAAGTTGATTATGCCATTGCTCCAAATCTTTGATGGGGATGATGACTCCCCCTTCTTCTCCACAGAGATTCTCTTGATTGACCTTAGCAGCTGGTTGATTAGGCTCATCACCCAATGCTTGATCATCTTGATGACACGGAACAGAACTGTGGGGATTGTTGACACAGGTAGTTTTGGAGGCTTCAATAGGTTTCTTCCCATTATCTGTGCCCAGATACAACAGGAAATCGCTAGCTGCATCTTTAGTGATAGTCTTGATTTGGGTTCTTCCTCCTTGATCTAGGAGCAGTGAGGTTGTCACTATAGGCATATGCTGATCTTGCATAGGGAATACACCCTTGGTTGGGATTCTAGGAGGCATACCCGCCATGGCTGCATATGAAGGAGGATGGCCCGTTAGCAGATTTCCCTTCAAAGTTTGCATTTCCTGTCTCAGAGGGTAATAGGAGGGAACAGAGTTATGAAAGGCATGACCAGCTGTCGGGGCTGCTTGAAAAAGGGGGTTGATAGAGCTGCCTGAGGCATTAGCTCTGCTACTCGAAGCTGCATTCACCAGTCCATTGCGCAATGCTTCGTGGAGCTCCATTGAGGCAGTCTCCCTTCCCCCAAAGGGGAGGGGAGATTCTCAGAGTCGGCGAGGTGATAGAGCGTGAAGGTACCAAAGGGGAAAGAGAAACGCTATCGGGGGGAGAGACATGCAAAGCCGTACCCGCCACGTCAAAATCACTCAAGAACCATCGCTAAGCACAGGTTCGGCTGAGACCCCATCTGAGAGAGAGAGAGTTGCTTACACACTCTGAGAAAGATCTCTCTGAGAGAGTCACTTTTACTTGCTTACACACACTCAGAGAGAGAGAGAGAGAGAGAGTGTGTGTGTGTGTGTGTTGCTTAGGCCCCTGTCACACTGGGCTGCCTGCCCAACAATTTTTTTTTGGGTGGGCACCCATTTCGTGTCACACTGGGACATTAATCTGCAGGTAGGCTTCCATTTCAACCAACATGCGTAGGCCAGGTGGTAGACTCTCCGCTGCTCGCGCTGATGGTCAGAGTTCAAAGCCTGTGACGTGCGCTCGCGGGTTACTTTTTGAGAGATGGCCACCACTTTGGAAAGTTGGCCGGGCTGGTGAGGCCGGCCATCTGACAAAGCTTCTAGTCCCGAAATCACTTTTCGGCGGACGAATAGGAGGGCGCCATCTCCGCTTGGCCATGTTTTGGGTGCCCCAGTGTGACAGGGGCCTTACACACTCTGAGAAAGAGCTCTCTGAGAGAGTCACTTACACACACTCAGAGAGAGAGAGAGAGAGAGAGAGAGAGAGAGAGAGAGAGAGAGAGAGAGAGAGAGAGAGAGAGAGAGAGTCACTTACTTGAGCCTATGATCTTAGGCCCCTGGCACACATGACTGTCGGTCATGTCTGGTGCGGCACATGCTGTCCACAACACCCAGGAGACCTGCAGAATGCATGCCCGTTGAAGCTGTCACATGAGGCGGTACAGAAGCAAGACTGCGCTCCAATCCTCGTCACTATATGGCACGGCTCTGGCTCAGAGGAGATCTAGGGCCCAAATTTGGGAGGGCGAGGCGTCTTTGATCTCGACCATCTGATCATGCAGTGAACTAGGGGTGGGTGAACGGGGGGTGAATTAAGGGTGAACTACGGATGGGTAAAGTGAACTGGGGGTGAACTAAGGGTGAACTAGGGGCGGGTAAACTAGGGTGTGATCATGTGCCATGCCAACATGGGCAACGACGCGCACTAGCATGGTGGTAGGGCATTTGTGTGGCAACCGAGACATCCCGGGTTCGACCCACACCCCGTGAGGCGGGTGAACTAGGGGGTGAACTAGGAGTGAACTCGGGGTGCCATTTTTGCCCCGAGTTCACCCCTAGTTCACCGAGTCAACAGAAGGTTGAGATTGCATTGCGATTGCCGCTTCTCTTTCCCACCATAGATCCCCCTGGCTAGAGCCGTGCCATATAGTGACGAGGGAGCACCATGAGGTTTTTTCTCCCAACGATGTTGCCCCGATCGCTAGCTATTGTACAGATCTTTGAAGCGTTTCTTTTTGGGATTCACAAGAGGAACGCCCAAAATAACAGCGGTAGCCCATGGCCGGCAACTTGGCAAGCATCGGCAAGTGTTAGACAAGTGTTGCATGATTCAGCAAGGGACGATACCACGGCTAGGCTCTCAGAATTTAGACATACATCAGATTTCTGAGTCCTGCGAGAGAGCTCATTGTTAGCACATTCAACCTCCAAGGATTCGAATTTCATGTATCCATGGGTCTGCTGTGGCGCTCAATATCTTTCTCTTTAGCTGGCTGGGAGGTGCTCTTGTGACCCAGGGCTAGAAAAATACATTTTTCCTAACTGATCAAAATAAGGGGAAACTTGAAATTCTCCCAATTTTTAGGTCAAAATTTGAAACTTTTGCCGGTAATTACACTAAAACTTGTGTAAATTTGCCGGTTTTCTTAAAGGCAAGTTTCAGCCGGTAAAATTACAGTAGACCCCGGTTTTATTTATTTATTTATTTTACCAAATAAGCATTTGCATTAATTAGAGAGACAAAATGTTACATCTGGTCACCCAAGGAATGGGTAAAAAGGGAGTATACAGCGGGGTAGTACCCTTGATAAACAGGGAAGGGGTAACTGCCGATTCTTTTGTCGATTGATACCAAAAATTACAAAAAGGGTTGCAAGACGAGATCGACTGGCTATAAACCCCGGTTTTTTTCTAACACTGCGAGTCTTGTCAGTGCTTTATTGATCCCGCTGCCATCTTTGGCACTTTGTGAAATTATAAAGTTCTTCACGTTTTAAAATTGTTTTGGATGGCTTAACACAAATGTTTGTTTAGCTTTAACAACTTTGAGGACTCTTTCATTGCTTCAGTAAATTAAATGAATCGTCAATTTTGTGTAGCCGATTCACTTTGCATGGTGTGGCACTTTAATAATGTTTTGGTATAGAACAAATAGGAGCACGACCCTTGCATGCAACCAGCCAAGGCCATTGGCACTGATGATAAGAGGTGGAGAGAGGGGACATTGTGATGCATTTGTTGCGCAATTGCGCCAAATTTGTGCTCTTTTTTTGGATGCCGTGATGTGAGGTGCCATGGTCACCCCATGCAATCCATTTTATAACAAGGGGGAGATAGAGAAGCAAGCAATCGGCTCGGGACCGAAGCTAATCGTAACACAAATGGCTTGCATAGAGAAGCTAGCCCGCATTGTGGGTAATTGACTGCATCTCAAAGTGATGGTGATCAAGTGGGCCCTTGATCACAAAACAAAGTTTTTTTTTTTGTGATCGAGGGCCCACAACAAAAGGCAAAAGCACGACTGTGTCTCCTAGCTTCCATTCAGGGTGGCAAGGGGGGAATGTACAAGCTTGATGGCAAAAGAAGATGATTGCTACGCTTCCATCCAGGTGGCATTGGAGACAGATCAGTTGGAAGCTTTATCGGCAAACCATGAAGCCATCCGGGACATGATACATGTAATGGCTGAATGCAGCTTGAGAGATTGATGACTTTCCTCCCATTTCACCTTGGCCACATCTAATGGCATGGTTTGAAGACTTTTGTCATTTGAAAGACCACCGTGATAAAAACAAAGCCAGACTTGACATGATAAAAACAAAGCTAGAACCCCTTGCTCTACAACTAGACGGTAAACAATTTATTCAGGACATCAGCCTGAGCCTAGAACTCCATAACCGAAGGTTAAGTTAGACGTGATCGACATGACAAAAGTATAAAAGACAAAGAAACCATGACTAAAAGGATGATATTTACTCGATTGGCTTTAGATAGTATTTTTCAATGAGCTGTGACGCTTCTCCATGTTGTCCACTTCTCCGATGTCAAATATTGAGTGTCATCGTTTCATATGTCATCTTTTGCTTCTGCCTCCTTAGATACCAATAGAACAATTTAAAAGACCGTCTTATGTCTGAATCACTATCATGTCCGGCTTAGTTTAATGGGTTTTAGCGGAATACAAAGTTAATATGCTTTAAATGGTTTGAGTTTTTGATTAAAACAATATAACGTAGATTTGAAACAACAAAATGAGGAGTCCCCCACCTCAGTATTTGCAGCTTGCTAATTGAGCAATTCTACAATAGTGATAGCATCAAAAGCTATGAATTGAGAACTCTCCAATACAATAAACCCTACACTCTCTATGAAGTACAATATAAAGTTGTCTCTGCTTCTCTTTAAGTTTAATCCATATCTTGCATATTTTGTGTTCGTGTTAACTCCTATTTTGTGTATGACAGAAAAGACATATATATCACAACAGTGGATGTTTCGACTACACAACCATGATTCCAACTCGACAACATTGCAAGTTTCGTTATCTGTATCCAATTCTCCATGCTTATGTGTTTACTTGGCCCAACACATAAATGCTACGAGGAAGGGTACGACTTCCGTTTCTTAACATTTATAGAGAGACCATAGTGCCAACTCTCCACCATACTTTTGTATGGCACTTCTACATGACGTGCAATGTATATTTAGTATTTAGTGCATTGTATGGCACTTTTGCATGACATGCACTGTATATTTAGTATTTAGTGCACTGTATGACACTTCTGCATGACGTGCATCGTATATTTAGTATTTTCACTTTGTGCCTAACTGCAAGACGAAATGTTTAACTATTCACATTGCTTTGATCAAACATTGTCCTCCGGCTTGCACAATTGGAAAACACTCGTACATGATTATCATGTCGGTAGTGCAGTTCAATTTTTAGTATGTTGATGTTTCTATATTCTTTGAGTTTGTCAATGCTTCCTTAAGTTTAGTTTAGCCACATATTTTTCTCACTAGTCCTTGCTCAATTTCAATCATTGAATCTATATACCAAATAGACATGTAGTTCTTTTCTCACAGTTCGGCAATTCAAGTTATGTATTACAATACTTAATGTACTCTGTACATGTTTACTTTATTCCTAGGTGGTTGATGTGAATCTACATAGGTCCTTGTTTGGCTGTGCATCTTATATATTGCAACCCAACGTTCTCCTTTGCATAACCATTCTGTAGTATGAGGACAACCCTTTATCTCATAGTTTTGCTCCTCAAATATGTTTTGCACTAGGTTCTATGATCAACCGCCAATACTACTTTCTCCTTCCGATTGTGACAACACGTAGTACTCTCTCTCTCTCTCTCTCTCATTTAATGAGCAATAAGAGAAAATTGACTACAACTGAATTAGAGTAATAAATACACATGTAATTCTTTTTTAAAAGATCGTGAATGCTGTAAAATTGGACCATTTTACAGACAACTATAGAGGTAATCAATCATCATACACACAATTCTTTTTAAGAAATTCGTCAATGTGCTTTGTACTTTGTTTACTTCAGTGCTAGATGCTTGATGTCAATCTGTGTTTGTCATACTAGGTTCTATAGCAACACCCACTAAGCATGACTAGTTTTGACGGAGAGAGAGAGAGAGAGAGAGAGAGAGAGAGAGAGATTTTTAATAGCATACCTTGCAGTACTCCTTGCTCGAGTCTCTTTGTGCTGCTATTGTCATCAAATTAGCTTTTTTTAACTCAAGCGCTATTTTTATTACAAGCATGGCTCCAAAGGAATGCTAAAAAGCAGCATCATAAAATAGCTTTAAAAAGCCTAACAATTGTGTATAGCATTTCATATGCACCATGTCTATATCAATCCCTACAAGCAGGTAGTGCCAACAAAGGACTCGTATGATTCGCTCTAATATTAGGATCCAAATTTTTCCAAAGCTGGTTCCTTCAAATCATTTTCTTGAGCCCCTTTCCCATAGGCCTTTTTGAAATTACTAAAAATGTTGAAATTTGAACCGGCCTCAAATCCTCCTTGAGAATATTTGAGGCGGCCATATTTTGATTTTGAGCTAGTTTTGGATAAAGCAAATCGAGTCCTATAAACTCAAACAAAAGCTCAAAGGAACCATAGTAGGTGATCCCCCATTTTGAGAATCGAGGGAAATGCCAATGTTGAACCGTGAAAATCTAGCGACCATTGATTTTGATGGCTATGTTTAGGGAGATAAATTCATGGGGGAGTTGACGGCTAAACTCAAAGTGCGGCGCCGGGAGGGGGGGGGGACTCTGTGTTGTTTTCACCATATGGGAAGGGAAGATGGAAGGATGGGGAAAGTTGTGCATTATTTTCACGAGATAGGAAGGGAAGAGAGAAGGAGCCAGTCGCACAAAGGCTGGAAGAGTTGGGGACATGGATCGATAGAATAAAGTGAGGTAGAGGTAGTGCAAAGGTTGGAAAAGATTCCAAGGAATCTTTTCTACTAATGAATACATGTTTTTAAACAAAGATAAAGTAGATGACCCTTGATTTGACAACTAAAACATTAAAGATAATCAAAGAAGATGCTCTTGACAATCTATGCAACTTCAGGTCTCTTTAAGGATGTCCCTTACATGCAACGGTCTCATAGCTGGAGTTGGAATAGTTCTGTCATGCCAAGGGTAGGACTAGGCAGGGTCAAGGGCCAAGGGCCAGGACGAACATGCAAGACATGTGACGGTCATGCAGTCAAGGGGTCCTCTATGTTTAGTAGGCCAAGGGCCTATATAGAGCAAGGCTGGGTGGATATTAGCATGTTCCAGTCCCCTCTGCCTTTCACTGGTATCAGAGCTCAGGGAAGGAGGATCCATGGAGGAAGGGAAGGGCGTCTCTTCTTCTTTCCTCCAAGAGGCATGGCCTCAAAAGGTGGGTTTTTTCTCTTTCTGTCGCTCGTTGAGGTCCAACGGCAGCAAGATGTGCATGATCTCTCTCTCTCTCTCTCTCTCTCTCTCTCTCTCTCTCTCTCTCTTCAAGTCGTTCATGGCAAGCTTGAAGTTGTGAGCAGAATTCCTAAGGAGGTGCAGCGTGGGCATGGCCATTGGACACAAGGAAGCCGGAGGAAGAAGGCAATGTAGGAGACGGGCGGGAACCACCGCTTGGTAGGCAAGGAGGCTGCAATCGAATACCACCAAATCACGTGCAGGGGAGGTCTACGGGTTCGCCCTGCCATGCTAAGCCTTTTTCGGCACTATGTCAGTCCCTAGTTCGGGTCTTGCAACAAGTTCACGACCTTGTTCTTTTCTACGCAGTGGCTGCCGACATTGCCTTGTTCAGGTGTTTATTTTTTGGGGTGGTGGGTGTCCTAAGGCCACCCTAGGGACCCTTACCCACGACATGCAAGGGCGAAAAGAGGGCATGCAAGGCATGTCGTTGACACCATAGCCAGAATAGGCCGAGCATCATACTCAGCAAGGGCAAGCACTGGGCATGATGCAAAACTCTCATAATTTCATGGCTTCGACACTCCTAGTTTCGATATGCCTCATTTTTGACACTTCAAAGATTTAAGGTCATGCAAGATTCATACACGAAACGTTCATCATCAAGGCGGGGACAAAAAAATAATCCATGCATGTGTTGAGAAGTAAGGTCGGTAAAGGGAAATAAGAGGCAAAGATTTATTAACAAGGGCCCATTGAATTTAAAAGTTGTTGGTACAACTCTCATGGCGGACGGAGCCTGCAGCAAAGTTGGATATAAGTTCAAATTTGGATTTTCTTATTCAAGTTGGGATGCCAACATTGCCATCAAAGCAATTGGATTGGCAAACAGGTTTCGGCAAAACTACATAAACTGGCATGCAAGGCATGCCAACAACACGGAGAATTTGATTGGTTTTTCAAAGTAAGTCGGAGAGGTCGATTACGGAACAAGGGTTCATAATCTCTCACGTGATGTCAATCAACTCCTTGTTTCCTTTGGAGGACGCTCAAAGTGCACGGACATCATGTAGAGAGGCGCAAAGGTTCCAAGCCAATGCGGCGACAAATTGCTCGATACGAGGTTGGCACTTTTCACAAATCCAGGTATGCTTTGTTTATATGATTGCACTTATATGCGTTCAATATGGCATCCTAATCGACAAGGTGGTGGATCGACGCGGTCTAGTTTCTTTAAATTTTGTCTTGACCTTGAGCCTGATCACACGGTCGTATATGGGTATATTGGCAATGCATCAGTCATTAGATTGGAGCAAGCTCTGTATGCCCCAGCTACATTGGTTATGGAAACACAAGTCATGCATGGCCTGTGATTTGTGTGGTTAAGGTACTCGGCAAGGCCGATCACTCATTCTTATTTCACGATGTTGGCCAGTAATCCTAGGCACGTTGTCTGCCATCAATGCAGTCAACTTCGATTATGCTCCTCTAACAGTAGCGCACGGCTCCATACCTTTTGTGAAGCATGGCTTCCCTTTTGACATTTGGAATAGCGGTTTCCAAAGTTGGGAATATACTGATAGCATATGAGCTTAGAGAAACTTGCCAAGATGTCTGCAGGTTTTTAAATCACACAAGGCAATAATAACTACCTCACTCACGTAGCACATATGGTTATGAGCCATATTTAGGCGAGTTTTTATTTTGAAAACTTACGACAACTCGCCACAACAAGGCGACATGGTTAGTCAATTTCCAGTTATGTTTCTTTTTTTTCTATGTTTTCCTTTTCATTTTGGAAAAGATCTCTCTGCTGTGCAAAGCAACATGCTTGGGCAGATTCTATAAAAAGCCACTACACAAAGCAAAGTGCTTTGTCTGTCTTCACGTGACGTAAAACTTCTCTTATGTGCCAAGGTACTATCGATTGATTTGAGATCAATGATAATGGCATACATCTTTGGCACTCTGTGGATATAAGTTCATAGTACGTAACGACACACTATGATGTATCCATGCCAGTGTCAGCATGCACGACACGTATAGACACGGCTCACATGGTTGAGACTGTCATTCAAGCCATGGGATTATTATTCTATTTTTTGCTATGGATGCACCGTGCACTAGTCCGCAGGACGTATGCCACTTTATCATTGTGTACGCTTCTGCTATAACACTAAATATTCTATCAAGGACAGGGTCAGTAACTGATATCTTAACATATCTTTTATGTTATTCATAGCCACAGTGCCATATTTAAAGTTACTTGATATAGTCACGATCACATACAAGGTAAGTCGGTCAAGATGTGATGTATGGCACCTCTCTCTATGAGGGCGTGGTACAAGTACATTGTTGTACGCTTATAGGATAACCTCAGAGACAGATATGGTCTGCATGGGATCATATGCAAGGGGCATACAACACATTTGAATAAGGAGTTTTCCTCAGTCCCCCAACATTCTCTCTCTCTCTCTCTCTCTCTCTCTCTCTCTCTCTCTTTCCAACTTCTCTCCGGGAAAAGTGAAACTAGGTATGATTTCTTGAAATCTTTCTATGTCAATACGATAATAGGCAGGGCTAAGAGCCATCTCTTGCCAACTATTTTGGAATGGCTAAAAAGCCATCTATTTGTAATCCATACGTGATCGAACAAATCTATTCAGTTGAGTCCCCATTGATTTTAATGGCCAAGCAAGCATCTTGCCATTACTAATTCTTTGGGTGTTATTTTAGCACTACACACTTTGAGTGTGAAGATCAAGATGAGTTTTTGAAAGTCTCAAACTCGAAAATGCGTCTCTCTACCAAGGTGTATAGATGAAGCAAGAAATTTAGACAGCACGGCTGTTCACAAAACTCCTTAATTGTGGATTTTTGGGTCCGGCAAAGATCTAGTGGTGAATACAATTCCAACTTTAGTGGAACTCCTATTTTATCTCTAGCACTACGAGTGTCTATATGAGTCCAGTTTTGGGGTACAATCCAACTTGTGATTACTAAATCACTTATTAAGTGTGATGGTCAATTCTTGGAATCTTCACACTTGCACTTTCAAGGAAAGAAGTCCATAAGCTGCCAAGGGCTCATGACAAAGCACATTGAGGAGAGATATCACTTCATACGCACTCTTTTGAAAGAGGGATAGCTAAAGCTAGGAAAGGTGCATATAAGTGAAAATCTTGCAGACATGTTTACAAAGGTGGTCAACAAGGAGAAGTTGAGCTTTTGCTCATCTTCAATTGGCATTCAAGGATAAGAAGCCAGGATGGAAAGCAGTCACAGGTTTTGTTGGGGTATAAAGCCCAATGTGGTCGCCCAGGTAAGTGGGCGGGCTGCCAGGTATGTACACATATTCTTTTGTAAAAACCTAATAAGAACTCACTATGCTCTCTCTACACATTACAGTAGAGCGAGTTCACCATATCGTCGTGCTCTTCTTCTCGCACTCTCTCTCGCGTCACACTTCCGCTCGTACTCCTTCAACTGGTATCAGAGCTCAGATCGAGGCTCGGGGCAGCACTTGCAGGTAGCTAGAGTCACCTGCTCAGTTTGGAGTGAGATTCGACAGGCGAAGACACGGCCCCAAATCCTGAGGTCATCTCGGCCATCGTTCGGCTTCGACAAAGGTCTGCGCAGGCCATTTTCGACTACGTGGTCTCTACGGGTGCAGATCCGACTCTGCAAATTTGGGGTTTTCGGCCTACGACTGCAGGTGATGAGGATATCGACACTCCCAGAGTGTTGATTTGTGGCTGTCTACACATCGAAGGACGGCTCACAGTTCTTGGAGGCGTGTCACATACGACACGAGCGCATCTACACACAGACCGTAGGCGACATCCACTAGTTCATCAGGTAGCTTGTGTTTGCTGCTTGATATTCCAGATTTCATCCTGACATTGTAGGTACTTCCACATGGGATGTATTGTCAGAAATGACGTATGTCTGTTGAGGGTTTGCTGGCTGTGAGTCACGCAGCAAACAACCGCCGCAGCGGTTACAGCATACAATGGGAAATTTGTGGATGTATGACTTTGTGGGAAGTCTATGTACTGTCAGATTTATTGCAGCCTTTGTTGAGGGTCGAGTGAGGTTTTATTGAGCTGGGGGATTCTCGAATGTTGAGATCCTTTCGGTGATACAGGTCTTGGAGCGATCCCTCGAGCACCCTTAGATAGGCAGCTAGGATGTATTGACTGTGAGTTAGACAGTTGGGATTTCATCTTTTCTTTACTGCCGTTGAGGCATTGTCGCAGTCTATGCTTACAGGACAGTGACAGGACAGTCAGAGACAGTACAGGTGCAGGACAGGTTTACCCACAGTTTACAGTGTTAGAGAGACAATGGTTTTTTGAGCTGTTTTTTGGTCTATTTTTAGTACACCAGAGCCATTTTACAAAGGAGACTCTGCCGAAATTTATGCAGAATTTGAAGCTTTCTTGGTTCATTTGACAGGTTGATATTGGTTCAGAGGTCAGTTTACAGGGGAAACTCTGCCGAATTTTTCCCAGGAAAGTAAACCATTGTGAAGCGTAGCTATGGCTGGATCACAGGACACTGCTCTTTACAATATCAAGAAGCTGGATGGAACCAATTTCCCATTGTGGAAGAAGCAGATTTGGCACGTGTTGGTACAAAAGAAGTAGATAAAACCTATAAAGCTCAAGGGGATAAAACCAGAAGATATGGACGAAGATGAATGGAGCGAAATGGATGAATTGGCACTTTCTACCATTATGCTGACTTTGGCAGAAAGCGTTTACTTCAATGTAGCAGACGAGATTTCGGCTTATCAAGCATGGTTAAAGCTGAGTGATCTTTATGAGAAGCAGAGTGCAGCTTCACAGGTATACTGGCTTAAGAAGCTTGTTGACTTGAAGATGAAAGAAGGGACACCTATGTCCAATCATGTGAATGAATTCAACACAATCTACAGTCAGTTGTCAGCTCAAGGTGTCAAGTTTGATGAACCTATTAGAGCTATGTTCCTGTTGATCACATTGCCGGAAAGTTGGGACACTTTTCGCACAGCTTTGAGTAATTCTGCACCTCCAGATGGTTTGAACATAGCAGGTGTAGAAGGAAGTCTGCTTATTGAAGAAACCAATAGAAAGACAATGGACAAAGGCAAAGGAACAGCCTTAGTTGTCAGGGGAAGGACCAAAGAAAAGTACAAAGGTGGAAAGAGGAATCAGTCTCGTAGCAAGTCCCGCAGTGCTAAAGGCAAGAGTGACATAGAATGCTACCATTGTGGCAAGAAGGGTCACATGAAAAGAGACTGCAGAGAATGGAAAGCAGAAAAAGGCAAAGAGAAAGCTGAAGACCATGGTGAGAAGAACATGTCCTCAATGAAGATTCAAGAAATAAATGTGACAAACACTGTTGCAGAGGATGACAGTCTAGTGTCAGGAGACATCTACTTCTTGAAGAATACAATGGACTCAGCTCTTCTTACAGCATCTGATGGAAATGCACTGAGTGACTGGATTATAGACTCAGGAGCATCACTTCATGTGTCTCCAAACAAGGAGTGGTTTACCTCTTATGTGACCACTAAAGATCATGTTCGGCTAGGCAATGGGCAGACATGTGAGATCTTAGGTGTTGGAGATGTTCAATTGAAGTTTCAGAATGGCTCTTCTTTCACGCTGAAGAATGTGAGACATGTTCCCGCAATTACAAAGATCTTGATCAACACAAGTTTACTTGATGATGCTGGCTACGTCACCACTTTTGGACAGAACATGTGGAAGATATCCAAGGGTTCTATGACAGTAGCACATGGATTAAAGTCTGGAGGACTTTACATGATTTATGTATCAAATGTCTCTAAAAATGTAATCAATGTAACCGAGCAGCTAAACGTTTCTTTGTGGCATAGCCGGTTAGGACATATGTCCAAGAAGGGAATGGAAATCTTGTCTTGTTCTGGTTATTTGCCTGGCTTTTCATTTAATGATTTTGAATTCTGTGAACATTGTCTGTATGGTAAGCAAACACAGCAGCCACATAAGCATAGAAGCAGTAGAAGAGATACACAGTTGGCACTTGTTCATAGTGATTTGTGTGGACCTATGCCTAACCTATCTCTAGGAGGAGCTTCTTACTTTATGACATTTATAGATGATTACTCGAGGAAAGTATGGGTTTACTTTCTCAAGCACAAGGATGAAGCGTTTAGTGTTTTCAAAACGTTTGTGACACTTGTGGAGAATCAGTGTGGCAAGAAGCTTAAATGCTTACGCACTGACAATGGTGGAGAGTATGTTTCAAAGGCCTTTCAGGACTTTTGTGATTCAAAAGGTATAAAACGTGAACTTAATGCTCCTTACAATCCTCCTCAAAATGGTGTTGCTGAGAGGATGAATAGGACCATACAAGAGAAGGTCAGAAGTATGTTGTCTAATGCACAGCTGCTAAATGGGTTTTGGGCTGAAGCTGTATCAACAGCTGTTCATCTTGTAAATAGATCTCCTAGCAAGGTTTTGCAGAAGGATTCAGTGCCAGAGATGGTATGGTCAGGCAAAATGCCCTCATACAAGCATCTCAGAGTCTTTGGCTGTGAGGCATATACTCACGTTCCAAAGGAATTTAGGAACAAACTTGAGCCAAAGAGTAGAAAGTGCATCTTTCTAGGCTATGGTAATTCTGGTGAGATGGGGTACAGACTTTGGGATCCCGAATCCAGAAAGGTTTTCCGCAGCAATGATGTTCACTTTAATGAATCCAAATATCATTGTAAACCAGAGAGGGTTGAGGAGATTAGAAGAGTTGTCTTCCAAGAAGATGGACCTGCACGTGCAAGACAAAATGCCAGGGCTCAAGAGGAGCAAGGAAAGGATAGAGTGGAACCACAGGTTGTGGCTGAGCCTGAGCCACCTATTGTGCGTAGATCTGGACGTGTCACGCGACCTCCTGATAGGTTTGTTCCATCTATGAACTATGTCATGTTGACTGATTGCAATGAGCCTTCATGTTACAAGGAAGCAGTGCAAATGAAGGACTCCGGGAATTGGCAATTGGCCATGCAGTCAGAGATGACAGCTCTGCATAAAAACCAGACATGGAAGCTAGTTAAATTACCACGGGGCAAAAAGGCTCTACCCTGTAAATGGGTTTACAGGTATAAGATCACCGCTCATGATAGTCAGCCAAAGCACAAAGCAAGGCTTGTTGCCAAGGGCTTTAAGCAAGAACAAGGCATTGACTTTGATGAAGTCTTCTCTCCGGTGGTCAAGATGACTACATTGAGATGCTTTCTTGCATTGGTTGCCATATTAGATTTGGTGTTGCACCAAATGGATGTCAAGACAACGTTCTTGCATGGTGATTTAGATGTGGATATTTACATGCAGCAGCCAGAAGGGTTTGTTGAGAAAGGCAAGGAAGATTGGGTATGCCAGTTGTTAAAGAGTCTTTACGGCTTAAAACAATCACCGAGGGCATGGTACCATAAATTCCACAAGTTTATGCTAAGTGTAAAGGGTTTTACAGACTCAGATTATGCAGGTGACTTAGACAACCGAAGGTCTACGTTAGGGTATGTCTTTACATTGGCTGGTGGAGCAGTATCATGGCGTTCTAGATTACAAGATTGTGTTACTCAGTCTACTACAGAGGCTGAATATGTTGCAGCATCAGAGGCATGCAAAGAATCAATTTGGCTTAATCGACTAGTAACAGATTTGGGAATCAAAGAAGAGATGCCTATGTTATATTGTGATAGTCAAAGTTCTATACAATTGGCTCGCAATCCAGTTTATCACTCAAAGACAAAGCATGTCGATGTGAAGTATCATTTCATCAGGGAAATGCTTGAGGATAAGCAACTTCAGCTTGTCAAAGTTCACACCACAGAAAATCCTGCTGATCTACTTACAAAAGGACTTCCCTCAGAGAGCTTTGCGCATTTTCGCAAGCAGCTAGGTGTAGGGTAGTACATCACTTCTCTACATCTCTTGTATATTAGCTTGTATAGTAGCTTCTCTCACACTTAAAGTACCACATTGGACTTTAAGTGGGAGGTTGTTGGGGTATAAAGCCCAATGTGGTCGCCCAGGTAAGTGGGCGGGCCGCCATGTATGTACACATATTCTTTTGTAAAAACCTAATAAGAACTCACTATGCTCTACACATTACAGTAGAGCGAGTTCACCATATCGTCGTGCTCTTCTTCTCGCACTCTCTCTCGCGTCGCACTTTCGCTTGTACTCCTTCAGGTTTGGTTTGGAGATTAGTCTCCAAGTGGGAGATTGTTAATTATGGAGCCTGATTTACCCCTTGTAATTTTTTTGTGTTAAAAACGCACATTTGTAAGGCCCCTATTATAAGGAGAAGCCATCATGCGTGAAGAAAAATAACTCGCCAGAAAAGAAAATCACTCGTTGGAAACCAAAAGTTTCACGCCCAATCTTGAACCGGAATATTCGTTTTTGCCGGAATATTATGGTCGGCTGGCGGCTGGAAAGTGGTCGAAAAATGACTGGTCGGTTGGCCGGTTGGCCGATGGCCGATAGTCAATGGCTGGTGGTCGGTGGTCGAAAGTCAATGGCCTGTGAGCCCGTGGCCAAATTTAAAAGTGAACTTGTCTTCTCAAGGGAGGCCACACATGGGCGGATTGGAGGGTCCAATTTGGACTTATTCTACACAAGGGCGGCTACCCATGGCTACCTCTCATGAGAGAGGGCAGCCCTTTTGGCCTATAAAAGGAGGCCATTTCTACACACATTTCATAGTGTGAAGTTGATGCAACAAGGTGGGTGTGAGGTGGTGAGAGTGAAGCAAGGTGGGAGCTCCAAAAGGGTATAATCCCTTTGTAACCTACTTCTTGTTTTGAAGTACTAAAGCCATTGAGTGGTTGCTTTCTCGTGGACATAGCCCACATTGGGTGAACCACGTATATCGTGTGTACTCTCTCTCTCTCTCTCTCTCTTGTGTGTGTGTAAATTATCTCTCTCCAGTAAGTAATCTACTCAATTATCTACTTAGCTACGTCATATTTCCTAACAAAAGGCATGACAATGTATTCGTCAAGAGCAAATGTAGTGTAATATGCGGTCTTTACAATATCCTGATTAACTATCCTTATTTGATGGTAGCCACTTTTTATGTCAATCCTACTGAAGTAGGTGGACATGTGTAGCTTATCAAATAGGTCTTCTACCCATGGAAGGGGAAACCTATTTTTGATAGTAATCCTATTTAGTGCTCTATAATTGACTCACAAACAATATGTGTCGTCGTTTTTTTGCACTAATAACACGGGTGAGCAAAATGGAGATGAGCTAGGCCTAACTATGTCCTTCTCAACTAACTCATGCACTTGCCACATAATCTCTTCTTGTTGAGCTTGAGAAACTCTATAAGGAGGTTTATTAGGCGGTGAACTTCTTGGAAGAAGTTCAATTGCATGGTCATCATTGCCTCATTTAGGAGGTAGTTCACAAGGGATGTCGTCACAATAAAAACATCTTGAAACCCCTTGAGAAAATTGGATAACTCTAATTCCTTGTGATTGTTTATATTTTCTTTTGCTAAAGCATTAGGTTCATTTTGAGAATTTTAACAAAAATCATGTACACAAAAATAGAGCTCTCTATTGACTTATTGAAAGCTTGCGTATGTACAATGGGTATGGTGGTACCCAACTCCTTAGCATCAATGTGCATATCTTTTTTCCTATACTTAAAGTAGATTTTCCTTTCAGGGAATTTAACATTGGCAGCCATGCAATCAAACCATGGTGCCCCTAGGATTACATCCTTGTGCTTGAGAGGAGAGATAAATAAGTCCTCTTTGTCCACATAGATTTGGACATGGAGCCTCAATTTCCCGATCAAGGGAGTGACTGAAGCTTCTTGCCCCTTGAAAGCACCATTTGCGGGTAGGACATCTCCCATCTCGTAAGCTTGTATGCCTAGCTTGGTGGCCAACTATGTGGATATGAAATTGTGAGTAGAACCAAGGTCAAAGAGAATAAAATGATCATGTTCTCTTACCTTTCCCTAAGCATGGCATAGAGGAGATCCTTTGTGGTGAGCTTCCTCTTCTTGGATTTGACCAAGGTAGCTCTAGGAGGCTCATGGTGGGTGTTCTTTTGGGGACAAGCACGGTACACATGCCCTTGATTGTCGCATTTGAAACAACGGTCATCCTTGCGATAACACTCAAGCTTCACCATTGTCCTGTAGGCTAGACCACCATTGCCTGACGGACTTTTGAAAGTGCATGGCTGTATGGTGTAGCTTAGAGGACTCCGTGAAGCCCTCATCTCCAAATGCCACATTGAATTGCTGGATGAAAACCAAGACTTTGTCTGTAGCACCAAAGGTGCCATTGTAGGTAAGGAAAGAGATGCTCTTTCCTCCCGCTTTGAACTTCTTGAGCTTGGATGATCTCTTCCACACAACATAGGATTTCCTATTGCCTCTTCTTTTTGATGGTTCAAGAGTTGCACCATCGCTTTCTTCGGAAGATGAAGAATTTGAGGAAGATGGAGAAGAGGGTGACATCTTTTTCACCTTTTTCTTGCATTGGTCTTCCTTGTCGGCACCATCACTTTCTTCATAAGAGGAAGAGGATGAAGAAGAGGGTGATCACTTTCTTGCCTTTTTCTTCTCTTGCTTTTTATCATCCCTCTTTGAATTAGGATGTGGAGAGGTGTGCGATGGTCTTTTCCGTTTAGGAGGTGATGGAGAGCGTTTTGTCCCCGCCGTCTTCGTAGAGCCATCTCCGTCGAGGTGGTAGGAGACTCACTTCTTTCTCGTTCCTTTGGTGGGGGATCTTAAGTTCTGCTTTGGAAAGGAGATGTGTCATCAAGAAGCTACCATTGCACTTCACTTTGGAGAGATGGATTGCCCATGGATTGTTGAAGCCTAGAAACAAGGTAGTTAACAAGCATAGGGGCATGATTAGTAGCTTGCTCATTAGCAAAATCAAATCTATCAACATTAATTTCACTCTCTTCACTATTGTCAGCCATTCTAACAACTTTTAGGTGTAAAATGTTTTAGGTGTACTTTGTCACTTCTAGCCCTAGTTGCTACTCCTCTTTACCCCTTTAGAAAAGCACTCAAGCTACTGTACCCGTGGCTCGAATACCATTAATTGTAAGGAATGGAAGAGAGGGTCTTTCAATATCAAAACAGCACCGGCTCATGTCGAGCTTCTAATAGATCACTAATGGTTAAGCCGTAGGCAAGCCCCGTAGGAATCCACTATTAAGACCATTGCTCTCGACGGTGATGCCCCGTTATCTGCACAAAGGCATGCGCACTTCAAGGCTGAAAAATCCCTATTCTACTTACTCAATTGAAATTAATAATACCAATCATTTATAGCTAGCTTAAGGACCTCCCTTCTTGAGCAAGAAAAGAGAAACCTTGTGCTCTGGTACCAATGTAACTTTTAATGGCCATAGACATAGTTAGCATTTCATTAGAATAGATTCCTATGAGCATAGCAAGAGTGCTAGGATGGAGAGAGCAACAAATGCATAACACCTAGCTAGATAGGCATGCACAATACTTCAAAAGAGAGAGAAATTAAGCTATTGACAACAGTTGAAGACCGGATTTATATGGAGCCGATTTCCCCTCTAGAAGGCTTTGTATTATAGGTTTCCCCCATCAAGGGAGACATTTTACAATACAATTCTTCGTGTTTCTTCGATAACTAGGTAGTGCAAAGAAGATGGAAGCTTCAAGAACTAGCAAACACTTTAAAACACAACATCAATTCCCTCACGGTCTTAGACCCAAGACCTCACACACCTTCGAAGATGGTGAGAGCTAGTGGGGTATGAGAGTAGATTGAAAGGAAGGAGTAGTCTTACGAGAAAGATGTACATCTCCTCACATAATCACTCATATTAGCATAGAATAGCTTAGTAATTAGCATGGTAGAGGAGATGAGCATGCATTGAAGCTTGGATCTTGGTTGGATTTGCATCACAAAGCCAAGAGTTGTTGGCGTAGGCCTCCCTTCTCACATGCTTGGAGTAGCTGATAAGCTTTCCATTAACACTAGTTTGGTACCAAAACAGGACACTTCAAGTGTTCTTTTTTAACAAATTTAAATTAAATGCTACTTGCATTAGATATTTTATTTAAGAGAACCCTCTTGATATGCTTAAATATGTTAGCTAGAGGGTCTGTTAAAAATATAACCTTGTATTTTAGAATCTATCATGATCAAGAACTATACTCATCAAGTTGACCCTCGTAGGACTGCCATTGACACTTTGAAGAAATTGCCTTTATAGGCTCAAAAAACAAATGAAGCAACCTTGTAGAAAATTTTAGGTGACTCTTCCATAAATTTCCTATAGATAATTGAAAGTTTCATGTGCAAAAAAATTGACTTTGGAGTATATAAAATAATGGAAAGCTCCATGTGTTTGATATGGTCATTTCATGCATATCGTTGTATACAAAGAAAAATATGTTTCTAATGTATTTGTGAGTACATTGCTTGCACTTTCCATTGAGCACTCAAGGTGGCAAGTAGAAGGGCTTTGGTATGCAACAATTATTGGATCATTTGAAATATTCAAAACTGCATATAAGAGAAAACTTTCATATTTTTATTCTTGAGACATAAGCATTCAAAACCTCAAATACTATCAAACTTTCCATGTAGATCAACTAAATGTATCAAAGTACGTGGTACATACACATTTGGGGTGCCTAAAACCTTGGTTTCAATGTTATTATGGAGAACTCAAGATTTTCAAGAGTTTTTGCACGATAAAGAATTCAAGATAGAGTTCAAGCAACAAGTATTAATTGAGTTAGGGAGTCCAAAAAATAAGTAGTTTCTTGGTTTAAACATATAAAGTCATTTGTAGTTGTCAAATTGCACTAGAATAGTACCAATTTCATGAGGGGACCTTTGGAAGACCAAAATTATGCTCTTATTCAGCATGTGCTCAAGTAAGAAATTATGTCTATAACTTGCATGTGACTTGAAAACTTATCTTTGAAGTGCATTCCATTGTTTTGTAACACTAAGGGCTAACACTTGGCTTTTATAAACATAAAAAAGGCCATCTCTACAAAAAGATATAATCATTTTATGATTTTTTTGGCAAAACAACTTGAAATTTCACTAAAATTTGTCTTAGAACTTACCAGAATTCTCTCCATACAGATTGTATTTTGATATGGAGAAAAATCCAGTGTTTTCTTTCCCTCATAAACAATCTATGGTAAAAGCAAGGTATTAAAAACTTCTTTCTAGCTTGACAAATAAATTGCCAAAACTTGGTAGAAAAAGAGGACACTTTAGTGTCTCGGGACACTTAAGTGTCCAATTACAGAACTAGTGTTAAATCTTGAGAAGGAGAGAGAGAGAGAGTCTTCTTGCTTCACACATGAGCTTGTGTGAGTGTGTGTGCAATATTGCCTTTGAAAAATCAGCCCCCTCTCTCTCTTGGTCGACCCCCCTTGCTAAATGCTCTTGCTGGAACCTCATTGGACCTCCCCAAGCTTAGCCAATGGAATTTAAGAAGCATAAGTGATAGCCTTTTGACATGTGTCCCCATTTTCCCTTTTGTGAGAGCTTTAGGTAATTAATTAATGCAACTAAACTTTCATTGGACCCCTTTGTCTTCTAGCCAATAGGAATCAGGCAAGCCATTGGGCTGCTGAATGCTCATTTGACCCCTTGGGAGACTGTCCAATAGTCTTCTAGAGAGCTTAATTCTTATTGGTTTTGTTATTAAATGTTTTAAAATGAATTAAACTAGATTTACTCTAGCCTAATTCTCATTGGTCCACCTCCATGGCCATCCAATAGGATTTGAGTGCACCTTGTGGGTATGTGGGCTAGCGAGTGGGTATCTGGGCTAGGGAGCTGACATGTGTCCCTCATTACCTTTGTGTAAAGGAAGCTTGTGAGTGTGTGTGTGTGTGTGTGTGTGTGTGTGTGTTTCTCTCTCATCCCCTATTTGCAAGGCTCGCCCCCTCATTTGTAGGATTCATGAAGACTTTTTGGTACACATACAAAGCATCCAATTTTTACTAAGCTTTGACCATTGGACACAACCTTTGAATTTTGGAACCTTAGCATTTTGGAAGTCTTAATGAGCTGAACCTTAGGGTCTTTAACGCCCATTGTTGCACATTGCTCTTTTGCAGATGGCCCCCCCTTTGGATCCCTATTTTCCCTCTTGTGGATCCCTACTGTGGCCGGTCTACTAGCTTAACCAATATTCTAGCTTTTTCTCCCCTGCTACTTCCCCATATTAAATTATTTAGGAGAATTAGATATTAGTTATTATGAAAATATCTGTGCATGTTAACTCTGGTGGTGCAATGGTAAGACTCTAGCAATGCAGTGGTAAGGCCTTGGCTCCTATGCTCCATGTTTGCCCTCGTCTCTGTCATGATCTCAACAAAGGTCTATCTTGTAGATGGTTTGGATGATGTGAATCTTGGAGGTGATCTAAATTGTGTTGGCTGTGTGGAGGGTGTGGTGATCAGATCTACTATAATCTCAACGGTACTAATCTACAAAGGGGAATGGCGTAGTCCACACAACAATGTATAGGTAGCCTCATCATAAACACTCCTATAGGTACCCCGCAAGGAACCTGGTGGGGTAGCACTCATTGTGTCATAGGGAGGGTACTCTCCAAATCTAAATTTCTTCCTCATGTACATCCTCCAATCCTCATCAACATACAATGGTCCACTCTCAAATATGTCCAAAGATACAATGTGTGGTAGCTTAAAGGTGTCTAGATGATCCTCACAAAGGGCTAACCTGACACGCTCTGGAATCTCCTCCGTCATGCATCTATAACATGTACCAAAACCATCAAGAAGGTGATTTAGCAAGGCCGGGTGTGCTCAGGCTTTGAGCATTTGGAACTATGTGCCTGATAGTTTGTGGGTTGAATTTGGATGTACCTCTACTGAGTGTCTACATGTATGTATATCAGTAATCCATCTAACTCACCATGAACCCACAACAATATATCATATAGGGCCTCATGATCCATGATATCCAAAACCTACCAATCTAGGTCAAATCTGGTGCCAAGGAGGTATATATGCAAGTGCACTAGCTATGGTGCATAATCTGGAAATTGAAGGCTAGCCAAGTGCTAAGCTGGGGTCATTAAGCGTGAAAAATCTCTAGAAATCATCAAGGAGCCCAAGTCATGGTAAAAAATAAATCAACGGGTCAAATCGAGCTCTAAATGTGTGCAAGAGTGTGACCAATGGCTAAAATCAAGCTATGTTGAGATCTCGCGTGTGAATGGACTCTAACTAGCATAATCTGGGCACTATAAAGGCCACAAACAAATCTCTATAGAAAATTGGGATTAAAGCTGGTCAATAGTGGAATCTACAATCAAATTGAGCCAAAATAGAAAAATACGTATGAACAGGCTCTAAAGCCTGTGAATTTGTCAAACATAGACCCAAATCAGTCGATGTAAGAACAGGGTCTATACATGCAATCTGGCTCAAATACGACCAACTTCGGCGTAAGTGGATAAAATTTGAGTGTAATGCATCTAACTGTGCATAAGTGGGCGTAAACCGGATGTGTACGGGTGTGTGATGCGTGTGTGAAGCAAGGAGAAGAGTCCGAAGAGAGATGCATTTTTTTTTTGAGTTTTTGGTTTTTTATTTTTTAAAACAAAAAAATAGATACAAAAATGAAAAGAAATGAATAAAACGAGAAATAGGAGGATAAAAAGTAAAAAATGCTCAAAAGACAAAATCAAAACATCAAATGTAATTTTTTTTTTGTTTTTATAAGTTTTTCTATGTTTTTGTGATTTGTTCAAAGTTTTTTGGTTTTTAAATTTAAGATTTTATTGATTTTTTAATACTTTTTGGTGTTAAATTCTAACTTTTTTTATTTTATTTGAATTTCTAATTCTGCAAGATTTTTTAATAAAATTTTCTTAATTTTGTTCTTTTTTGGTGAATTGCTTTTGTTTCTATTTGAATTTTTGTTGAGTTTTTATGGGGAATTTTCTTTTTTTTTGAATTTTTGTTCCCTTTTTGGGATTTTTATTTGATTTATCAAATTTTTTTGGTTTCTCCTCTTCTTATTTTTTATTTTTTTAACTTTTTTTCAAAATTATTTGCTGGTTTTTTGGAGGTTTGAATAAATGCAAAAAGGAAATTCAATCAAATAAAATTGAAATGAAACAAAAGTAAATAGAAATGAAGTGAAATCAACTTAAATTAAAATAAAATTAAAATAAAATTAAAATGAAATTAAATAAAATCAACTACAAAATAAAAATAGATAAAACGAAACTTGAAAAAATTGGAATCAACTAAGGTTATTAAAAACATGTCAAACAATGAGCTCAGCCTGCTAAGTTGGAGACTGTTGTCGGTGCGCAAAGAAATGGAGGGTTGAGATTTAGTGACGCTCATTTATATATATATATATATATATATATATATATATATATATATATATATATATATATATATATATATATATATATATAGAGAGAGAGAGAGAGAGAGAGAGAGAGAGAGAGAGAGAGAGAGAGAGAGAGAGAGAGAGAGAGATTTGGGCCCAATTTGTTGCCCAATGGTGCTCTCCATAAAATGACACACAGAGAGAGAGAGTCTTGGTGCAGGAGATGGCAGAGAGAGAGAGATGGAGAGCTCTTTTTTCCCCTTTTTTTAGGTTTGTTGTGTGTGCAAGGGTGGGTGTGTATGCGCGTGTGTGGGTTGAGAATGTGGGTGTGTGAGAGTATGTGTGGGTTTGTGTGTGTGTGTGTGTGTGTGTGTGTGTGTGAGGTAAGAGATTGTGTGTATGTGGTGTGTCTGTGAGGTGAGAGATTGTGTGTATGTGGTGTGCGTGTGTTTTTTTTTTCATCAAAAGAAAAAGATAAAATTAAAATTAAAACCAAAAATAAGAAAAATAGGTGAAAAATTTGGTAGAAGAATAAAAAAGGAAAAAAATTCACAAAAAAGTGGGAAAAGAGAGAGAGGGAGTAGTGGAGTGCTGTGAGGGGTGGGTGTGCATGTATATTGTTTTATATTTTCTTCCAAAAATACAATACAATGCAAAATATAAAAAATATGCTCGCGGCTCAAAAATATGCTAAAAATGCCTAAAAATTAGAAAAAGTTGACAAAACTGCAAAACATGCTATGGATTAATGAATAAAAATTGCAATTCTATGTAATAAATTAGAAAAAAATGCTAAAAATTTACAAAACATTATACAATTTTTTTGAAAATTATGTACCAAATTCAACTCAATTTGCAACACTTGAAAATGTAATTAACTCATCCAATCAATCAATAAATACTATGTCACTCAATTTTGAACCATTTTGGACCGTTTCTCCCCCTATTTTTGAAACGATTTTAATCTAAAATTCATCTAGGTAGTGGTCTAACTAAAAAATGCATAGGGTTTTGAAAACAAATGGTCGACCGCCCAAGGCACATAAACTGAAATAATAGATACAATGTGGGACTTGTAAAGACCCTGTAAACCTACACATAATAAATGGAAAAATATGCTCATGGAGAAGAGGTAAACGACTGCTGGTGTTAGATGCTGCCATCACCCATTTCTTGTATGAAGAAGGATAAATATTTGTAAGTATAAGAGCTGAATGTAAGAGAGCAAAAGGAGCTAAATGGAAGAATCCATTTATAGCTAAATGGAAAAACTAAATGTAAGAATCCACTTACATTTGCATAGTGGATGATGTACCATTGAAACATTATCGCCATGAGAAATCACATCAGAGTGAGTAAAAATATGTTGAACTTAACCTCTTTTACTGTTTTCTCACCAACCTCCACTTTAAAATCTAACACTCTTGCTTTCCATGTGGAATGCAAAGGATTTATTGTACACGACCTTTTTCTCCCTCTTGGCTACATGAAAACCCAAGAACCTTTGCCTATCCTTTGCTTTTCCACTGATCATCTACAATGAGGGAGTTTGAGATGGAAATAGAGCATATCCTATTACTTGGCCTTCTTGGTAGAGCCACGATGAGATTAGTTGGGAAGAGAGTAGAGCAACCCCTAGAGCTTTTATGACAAAAGAAGAAGAAGCCATAGTTCTGAGTTTAAGAGGAAAGATCATTACGGAAAATTGAACTCACAGAGGGGCCTTATAAAGAGTTTGACTCTCTCTCATGTGCAAAAAGAGCATGCAATAAATGTTTTGCAAATCAACTCTAAACTTGGCAGAGGTTTGGCAGTTAGAATCTACTCTTCAAGCTCTTTCTATTGATATGTAACACGCCACGAGATTCTTCATATTTTGAAAGATTTTATTTTTGATTCTCTAGATTCTAGATAGAGTTGTCACACCACAAGAGAATAAACAAAAAAATCTTTCAAAATATGAGGAATTGCATGGCGTGCTATATATCAATAGAAAGGGCTTGAAGAGTAGATTCTAGATGCTAAATCTCCGCCAAATTTAGAGTTGATCTGCAAAAATTTTACCGCACACCCGTTTTGGACATGAGAGAGGAAGTCAAACTCCTTATAAGGCCCCTTTGTGAGTCGAAATTTTCCCTAATGAGCTTCTAATGGAGGGAGGGTCATTTTTGAAAGCTTTCTTAATAGAGGGTTAGCTTTTATTGGTGGGATAATGATAGCATTTTAACGTATAGTTAAGTCACAATCTTTTACTACCAAGATAGTTATTAGAGTCTCTTAGCAGCGGGTTCATATATTAAACCGCCAACGTCATAAAAAGATGTTGCCTTACAAAGAATTTTATGTTCTCCCCATTTTAGAATGTTTTATCATATTTCTTGATTCATTTCATATTTTTTTTCATTACGTTGTGTTACTCATTGGACGTGCTTTCCTTTCTCTCTCTTCAATATGGCCCTCTGAAGGACCTCAAAAATCTCCTACTAAGTTGTTTCCCTATAGGTAGCTTGGTGTTACAATCCATTCGGGGTTGGTTCCTATCACAATTGTGGCTTTTCAGGCCATTCACAGTTGTAATTTAGCACCATGTAATTCGTGTTGGGGGGGGGGGGGGGATCTGCCATAGAAGGTCTGGGTAGGGTAGACATTGCTAGGATGTGCATTTTAATGTTTGATGTAGTCTATGAGGGTAATTCTTTTTATGGACTACATAAGCCCTTGGTAAAGCGTTGCATTTTGGGTGCAATTGTGTACCATTGGATAAAGCTTATTAATTAGTGAAACATGGCAAGCTAATGATAAAAACGTTTCTTTTTACTATTTCATGCAAGCCCTTATTACAAGGTGTTGGCATTTGGGTTGCACACAATCTTTATCATCGATGCTCTTTCACTTTTTTTTCTTCTCAATTTCTTACAATGCGTCCAATTGTTTTCTCTGATCATATTTTTTATGCTTTTGAAATATATTATAATCTAAATACTTCATTGTTACATTTGGTTTCAAAAAATATAATATTTTATGTTGATAGTAAATGTTTCAAAGTACAAGTGTCATTATAAGTCTTAAAGCCTCTGTGCATCGCCATCATGAGGGCTACCAAACCCTTGCACAGATCTACACCGTGTAGACCCAACAGTATCCTGATGGGTGGGGGCCCTATTGGAGGGATCTACCTAGAGACCTGCCACTTGGTGTGCATGAAGAGGGCATCCTCCTATCGGTTGTTCTACATACGGCAAGGGATTTCATGAGTCATGTATAGGGGTTGTCTTGGGATTGGGGGACCTCACTACCCCTTCCCTCCTTGCTTGTGTTTGGTGGTGCTGCTTTGGCCAATGTTTTCTTCAAGGGCTTGGCGATACCCCTAATTCCCTATAAAGCTTCCTTCCTTGCTTGCTTGCAAGCTGCTACAACAAGTGGTGGTTGGTTTGGTTGGGGTCTTAATGTCATAGGGGAGTTGACCTCTTGGTGCTAGCGCTGTGTTGATTTGTGGTAGCCTATGACATACCTCCCCTACTATTTGAAGGTGCATGGCTCACCTAGAGCTTGATAGCAGGGAAGGTCCTCTATAGGAAGTGGGATGGCTCATGACAACTAGAGCAGATTGGTCCTTGGTGGTCCCCATTGGCCTTTGATTCTTGCGGTGTCTAGATCATACTTTTTTGTGGCCAATATTGGAGGTATTTATCTAAGGTACTTTGGGTTAAAGTAGGTCTCTTGGGTTGTGTGCATCCTAGGTGGTAGCTCCCCGGTGGTGGCGGCTTACATGACACAAAGTAAAGTTTAACTATGTATAGTTTATGGGATTCAATGTAAGAAGCCCAATCCTATGGACTTGTAAGTGCAATGGCACGGTCTTGTTGTGTGAGGCCAAGGTCCGAAGGGCAAGGGCCACAGTCTAAATGTAGCTTGGGGTGCCTATAAGGGGCAAAGACTAGGTGGGAGAGTAGGATTCAGAGACCGTATGCTCTCATAGTGGTATCAGAGCAATGTTATCCATGGAGTTATTTCTAGAAAAGCTACCATGCATGAAGAAGCTCTAAGTTGGGGATCTCAACAAGAAAAATGTGTGTGAAGAGCCACTTAGCAAGGGGGAGATCCATTTACTGACCTGCATGATTACCTAAACAAGTGGACATGTTGGGGTCACCCTGAGAAGGGGTATCATATAAGCTTGATCTTTCATGGTCTGTAGCAAGCACAAGGAGGTTTTTTTTCCCAAAGTCACTATCACCATCACTAGCTCTTTGCAAAATTCATTGAGTTCTCACTTTGAGCACCCAAACGCAACCTTAGGGTTGAATTTTCAAAAAAAATGAGGCAAGGGAGGGTGCCCATGAACGACATCCCCCCTCCCCCCCCCCACCCTTTTCCCTCTTTGACTATGGAGTCGATGAGATCACAAGTAAAGGTAGCCAAGGCAAGCAAAGGTGTTAGCTCACGAGTAAAAGTAGCCGAGACAAGAAAAGGAAAACATAGCTCTAAAAATACTGTCAATTTAGAAAAGTTTCAAAAATCCAAGACTTTTCAAAAGCATATATTTCTTCAATAATATTTGACAATGATTTCCAACTATCCAAAACAATGATTACAAAGAGTTGCACGTATTAGTTGACAGCAGCTATCAACACACTATTGTTATCGATGAGTTGCACCCCGTACTAGTGGATGTTGCTTGCAACACACTATTGCTATCTACCAGTTGATAGTTTCTCGATGTTGAAATTTGAAATGGTCATTTTCAAAGACCTCTCAAGTATTGGAAAAGATCGCACTTGAATGGTGAATTACGACAATTCACGGTCAGAATCAATACTTGGAGGTATTGACTTAGAAAGTGTAATTAATTTCATACCCGATTCCACCCTATTCTCGACAATGCTGATTTCTCTAAGGTACATCTTTTCTCTTGATAGTTCAACACAAAACAACATGAATTTGGACAGTGTTATACAACATATGTTTTGATTTTGAAAATCTTCCACAAGTTCCACTTACTACTTCCCTAAGCTACTCTCACAAAGGGTACTTTTACGGCAACGGAGTCTAATGATAGCTATGAATTCCTTGATATCCAAGAGTTTAGAGCACTGCAAACATGCATGACTATTTTAAAATCTAATTTTGCACAATTGAATGCAAATATCTGATATGATTTTGAAAAATTCATGCATCAATCGGCCAACAACCTAGTTAATAAGCAGACTTGGGTTTTTGCAACCCTTGTATGTTGTCGTGCTGTGACACGTTCATAGTAGGAACGCATGCTACAAGAGTTATCTTGTAACTTTTTAGATACATAATTATATTTCCGATAATATACATATGCATATTTAAGTATAATAATATGCTTTCTATCTCATACTATTATCTATCTCAAGGGTAACGTATTCTTACTTTACCGTCAAAAAGTACTATGGTCAACAGCTCCGCCTCTTTAACTTGGGGCAAAAAGCATTGATTTTTTCTTTTTACTATCTCATTATTATCTCACACCCTAGCTAGATCCTATATCTAGGGTAACTTCCAATATATATGTATTCTATGTATTTTTCATATTTTTCTTATATTTCTTTTTAAATAGCTACTAGGTGGAAATCAAATCCTAGTGGGACACTAGGTGGCATGATTTCAAAGATGCACTTATTTTAATGCATTGTTGTAAGCATGATTACAAAAATTTGTCAAGGAGCAATGTCATGCTTTCATATGGCATGAGGTCTCCATTGGAATCAAATAAAAGTCTAGGCTAAGGGGACCACAAGAAGACTTAAAGACCATATTAGGTAAAGTGGGAAAATCCCAATTCCCAGGTTGGACAACTTTCAATATATCATGTATAAAATATAGAGATTTTGTCAAAAATTTGAGTTTTCTTAAGGTCTCATTCCACTTTATGCACATACAATACACAATGAAAACAACTAAAATATCATGGTTTCAATCAATTGGATTATTAGGAGAGGAGTATATTGCATCCATTATCGTTGTCTATGTTCTACTGTCCTACCTACAACTTATCTCAACATGGAGAGCTTGGTTTCTAGGTCCACCACTTGTCCAAGTTAATGTAAAAGTGACTCAAGGTTCACAACTTGTGAAAGCAAGGATCCATTGAGGAATACAATCCACTTGGCTATTTTTCCTTAATTTATTGCATGTAACATTTAAGCAAGGCCCACTTCTAATCTATAACTTCTTAATTTGAGGCATGGGGCATACATAAAGTATGTAGCATATGCTCTATTGCCTCATAGGAAGGTTGGTTTCAAGGTGCACTTATCCATGCTAGCCTATCTTGGAGAAATGATGGAGCTTGCTTCTCTCCTTGTTTCAATGGAGACTAGCTTGGACAAGTGGTGGACCTTTGCTTCTCTCTATGTTTCAATAGAGTTAGCTTGGACAAGTGGTGATCTTGGAACAAAACCCCCATGTAAAACATATCATGGGTATTCCAAGTGATTAGAAAGATTACCATTTAAGATATAACCTTATAGGTTGGACAACTAGATCTTGGCTTGGAGAAATGGTGGACCTTTGATTCTCTCCATGTTTCAATGGAGTCTATCTTGGAGAAATGGTGGAGCTTGCTTCTGTCCATGTTTCAATGGAGCCTAGCTTGAACAGTTGGTGGACCTTTGCTTCTCTCTATGTTTCAATAGAGTTAGCTTAGACACGTGGTGGATCTTCAAAATAAACCAACTACTATCAATGTTGCCTAGCTTGGACAAGTGGTGGAGTGTTTCTCTACTCCATGTTTCAATGGATCTTAGCTTGGACAAGTGTTGGACCTTAAAACAAAAACCCCATGTACAACATAGAATGGATTTTCTAGATTTCAATGGAGTCTAGCTTTAACAAATGGTGGAGCTTGTCTTCATCCATGTTTCAATGAAACTAGCTTGGACAAGTGGTGGACCTTGTAACAAACCCTCCCATGTACAACATATCATTGGTTTTCTAAGTGATGGGAAGGAATACCATTCAAGATATAAACTTATAGCTTGGATAAGTAGTTGACTTTAAAACCAAATTCATCATAATACAATGAAATACAGGTCAGCCAATTCCTAAATCTTGAGACCAAACCTCCCATGCTATTAGAGATAATATATTGGATAAGTGGTGGACCTTCTATTATTTTCCCATGCCTAGTTTAGACAACCGGTACACTTCGCAGCTATAAAGGTTGGACGAGTTGTGGAGCCTTGTTTCTATCCATGTTTTAATGGATCCTAGCTTGGACAAGTGGTGGACCTTGGAAAAAAGCTTCCATGTACAACATATATGAGGTTTTCCATGTTTTAATGGAACCTATCTTGGACAAATGGTGAAGCTTTCTTCTCTCCATGTTGATTTTGGAACTACCTTAGACAAGTGGTGGAGCTTTTCTTTTCTACTCTTCATAATACAATGAAGTATATGTTGGTTACATGGTGAATCTTAAGGCCAAACCTCCCATTTTACTAGAGATGATAGGTTGGACAAGTGGATCAACCTTCTATCATTTCTCCATGACTATATTGGACAATTAGTAGACATAACATCTCTCTATGTTGTCTAGAGATGAGCTTGGACAAGTGATGGACCCTGCTTCTCTCTTCCCTTGGTTTACTAGTTTGAAGACTCAGTATATATACTTTCTTAGATCTAGCTTGAGCAAGTGGTGGACCTTGCATCCACAATCTTAATTCAGTACAAAAAAGTATATGAAAAAATAATATAGGAATCTTGGTTTGAAGGTCAAGCAATTAGGTTCCAAATGCACATAATAATATATTTTCCACCCATATTAAAAGAAAGTTAAATATGTTATTACCAAATTGACAAAGGTAACGTCCAAGAATTATATCTTTCCATCTTGTCAGATCTAAATCTTCATCAAGGAGACATGCATGTATACATCAACTTTCAAGCCATTCAAGAATACATGCACTTAGATTCCATAGTTTTGTTTTCAAAGTCTTTTAGGTTCTAAAACTCTTTCACATAAAGTATGTAATGACAAAATTCTTGAAGCAAACATTTGTGCCCAAGAAAAAGATCCCTCTCACATATTTAAAGTCCATGAATTCTCTGATCCACACTTACAAGTTTTATTTTGACATCAAACATCAATTCTTTCATAGTTCCAAATAAATGCAACCTCGATATGAATTGACAAAAAATGAATTTCTTTTACTATATGACCCAACATAGGCCCCAATCAAATAAAAAATGAGTCCCCAAAAATTTGGGTGCACTCTAGCAATACATCAGAGTCCCCTTACAATAGGATGCACTCCAATAGTACATTGAAGTCCCCTTAGAGTAGGGTGCACTCCATTCAAGTGTTCATAAAATTGACACACCTTTAAAAAAAAAAAAAAGACTATATCAAATTATACAAATGTTGAAAGATACACACTAGAATAAAAAAAGCATCTTATAGCCATATTTATTCAATGCTTTCGTGTTGACAAGTACACACCAAGGACATAATTTGTCTCAGAATCACTATACTGATTTACAATTGTGTTGTATGTATAGACTCTCTTATCTCTTGCATACAACCATCCTACCAACCATGGAATTATGGTTCTCTGCAAGAAGTTTTGAAGTTGCTTGGAAGTTTGCCTCCACATCTTTGGAAATATAAGATATGTCCCTGGCATGTTCCACATCACCCTATATGGAGTGTCATAAAAAATTAAGGTATTGTTTGCATCCAAATCCTCAAATATCTTCCAAATATCACTCAGATTTTTGTGATAAACCCTTGTAAATCCTAACACGATATTTGGATTTTGGCAATTTTTGTTACTCATAAACACCTTGAACTTGGTATACTGCTCAGGAAAACACTTTTGTGTGATGCGTTGCACCCTTGTTAAGTTATAGCAACTCCATATCCATAGCTCAAAGTATTCAGCACAAAAATCCAAAAAACTTTGTGCGTCTGGTCGCACCACATGATAAACTTCATCTTTGTCCTCCACAAGTCGCATGTGTTGAGCCCAAGATGGCATAGAATCTCCATGTTTCATTTCAACTGTCTTGAGAAGTAACCCCTCTAGATCCAAGATAAGTACTCTTTTGATGTCCTTGAAAGCAAGTGGTAGGTGATAAGGAGGTGATTCATTCCTTGGACAAGGTCTTGGAGGAGGTTGGATGGGTAATTCAATAGTTTTCTTCAATTTATGCCAGCATATAGCCAATCCATTTTTCTGTAATGGTTCTGAAATTAAAGAACAAGAACACTTAATGCAAACACAACAATAGACATGAGTTTTACATTGTCTACCCTAAGGTTGTATTAGATACCAAAATCCATCTATGATCTACTCATTAATAGAAAGAAAGTCAAATTAAAATCCTGACTCTTTTTTATGCTACACTCTCTCTTAGTCTCAATACCATGGAGTTCAACTAGACTAAAGTCAACTAATAACTACTACTTGTTGTTAAAGGTATGCTTGAAGTGTATAAGGCTTAACCAATGCTCTAGTGTAGAATGGGTATTTAGGTCTCAAGGTCTACCACTTATCCAAGCAAAGATCCATTTAGATATGGAAACCCAATTTTTCTTAATATAATGATATAGAGTGGACAAGTGGTGAATCCTGAGACCAAGCCACTCATGCTACTAGGGATAATAGGTTGGACAAGTGGTGGACCTTGAATGTAAACCCCCCATGTACAAAGTATCAGGGGTTTTGGGTATTTCAATGGACTCTAGCATCTTGGAAACATGGTGGAGCTTACTTCTCTCCATGTTTCAATGGAGTCTATCTTGGATAAATGGTGGAGCATCATTCTCTCCATGTTTCAATGGATCCTACCTTGGACAAGTGGTGCACGTTTGTTTCTCTCTATGTTTGAACAGATTTAGCTTGGACAAGTGGTGGACCTTGGAACAAAATCCCCATGTAAAACACATCATGGACATTACAAGTGGTGAGAAAAAATACCATTCAATATATAACCTTATAGGTTGGAAAAGTGGTGGACCTTAACACCCAATTATTATTAATATAATGACATAGAGTGGACAAGTAGTGAATCTTGCGACCAAACCTACTAGGAAAAGTACGTTGGACAAGTGGTGGACCTTGAATGCAAAACCCCCATGTACAAAATATTACTCATGCTACTAGGAATAATTTGGTATTAAGGTCCATGTTTCAATGGAGCCTAGCTTGGAAAAGTGGTGGACCTTTGTTTCTCTCTATGTTTCAATAGAATTTGCTTGGACAAGTGGTGAACCTTGGAACAAAACCCCCATGTAAAGCATGTCATGGGCATTACAAGTGGTGAGAAAAAATACCATTCAAGGTATAACCTTATAGGTTGGACAAGTGGTGGACCTTAGCACCCAATTCCTCTTATTATAATGACATATAGTGGAAAAGTGGTGAATTGTGAAACCAAACCTACTAGGGATAATAGGTTGGAGAAATGGTTGACCTTGAATGTAAATCACCCATGTACAAAATATCATGGGTTTTGCGTATTTCAATGGAGTCTAGCATCTTGGAGACATGGTGGAACTTACTTCTCTCCATGTTTTAATGGAGCCTATTTAGGAGAAATGGTGGAGGTTCCTTCTCTCCATGTTTCAATAGAGCCTAGCTTGGACAAGTCGTGGACCTTTGTTTCTCTCTATGTTTGAATATGGTTAGCTTGGACAAGTGGTGGATCTTGGAATGAAACTCCCATGTAAAACATATCATGGGCATTTCAAGTGGCGAGAAAGGATACTATTCAAGATATAACCTTGTAGGTTGGACAAGTGGTGGACCTTAACACAATATAATGACATAGAGTGTACAAGTGGTGAATCTTGAAACCAAACCACTCATGCTACTAGGGATAATAGGTTAAACAAGTGGTGGGCCTTGAAATAAAACCCCCTAGAGTGTTTCAATGGAGCCTAGCTTGGAAACATGGTAAAGCTTGCTTCTCTCCATGTTTCAATGCAGCCTATCTTGGATAAATGGTGCAGCATCATTCTCTCCATGTTTCAATGGAGCCTAGCTTGGACAAGTGGTGGACCTTTGTTTCTCTCTATGTTTGAATAGAGTTATCTTGGAAAAGTGGTGGACCTTGGAACAAAAACCCCATGTAAAACATATCATGGGCATTACAAGTGGTGAGAAAAAATACCATTCAATATATAACCTTATAGGTTGGACAAGTGGTGGACCTTAACACCCAATTATTCTTAATATAATGGCATAGAGTGGATAAGTGGTGAAATTGGGACCAAACCTACTAGGGAAATAGGTTGGACAAGTGGTGGACCTTGAATGTAAATGCCCCATGTACAAAATATCACTCATGCTACTAGAAATAATTTGGTATTAAGGTCCATGTTTCAATGCAGCCTAGCTTGGAAAAGTGGTGGACCTTTGTTTCTCTCTATGTTTCAATAGATTTATCTTGGACAAGTGGTGTACCTTGGAACAAAACCCCCATGTAAATCATGTCATGGGCATTACAAGTGGTGAGAAAAAATACCATTCAAGCTATAACATTATAGGTTGGACAAGTGGTGGACCTTAACACCTAATTCCTCTTAATATAATGACATAGAGTGGACAAGTGGTGAATCATGAGACCAAACCTACTAGGGATAATAGGTTGGACAAGTGGTGAACCTTGAATGTAAACCCCCCATGTACAAAAAATTATGGGTATTGGGTATTTCAATGGAGCCTAGCAACTTGGAGACATGGTGGAGCTTATTTCTCTCCATGTTTCAATGGAGCCTATCTAGGAGAAATAGTGGAGGTTCCTTCTCTCCATGTTTCAATGAGCCTAGCTTGGACAAGTGGTGGACCTTTCTTTCTCTATATGTTTTAATAGAGTTAGCTTGGACAAGTGGTGGACCTTGGAATGAAACCCCCATGTAAAACATATCATGGGCATTTCAAGTGGTGAGAAAGGATACTATTTAAAATATAACCTTATAGGCTGGACAAGTGGTGGACTTTAACACATATTTCTTCTTAATATAATGACATAGAGTGTACAAGTGGTGAATCTTGAGACCAAACCACTCTTGCTACTAGGGATAATAGGTTGGACAAGTGGTGGACCTTGAATGTAAACCCCTCATGTACAAAATTATGGGTTTAGGGTATTTCAATGGAGCCTAGCTTGGAGACATGGTGGAGATTGCTTCTCTCAATGTTTCAATGGAACCTATCTTGGAGAAATGGTGGATCATCCTTCTCTCCATGTTTCAATGGAGCCTATCTTGGACAAGTGGTGGACCTTTGCTTCTCTCTATGTTTTAATGGAGTTAGCTTGGACAAGTGGTGGGTCTTGGAACAAAACCCCTTTGTAAAACATAGCATGGACATTACAAGTGATGAGGAAAAATATCATTCAAGATATAACCTTATAGGTTGGAAAAGTGGTGATGGACCTTGACAAGTGGTGAAGGATACCATTTAAGATATACCCTTATAGGTTGGACAAGTGGTGGACCTTAACACCCAGTTATTCTTAATATAATGACATAGAGTGGATAAGTGGTGAATCTTAAGACCAAATCACTCATGCTACTAGGTATAATACGTTAGAGAAGTGGTAGACCTTGAATGTAAACACCCCATGTACAAAATATCATGGTTTTAGGGTGTTTCAATGGAGCCTAGAATCTCGGAGACATGGTAGATCTTGATTCTTTCCATGTTTGAATGGCACCTATCTTGGAAAAATGATGGAGGTTACTTCTCTCCATACTTCAACGGAGCCTAGCTTTGACAAGTGGTGAACCTTTGCTTCTCTCTATGTTTGAATAGAGTTAGCTTGGACAAGTGGTGGACCTTTGCTTCTCTCTATGTTTGAATAGAGTTAGCTTGGACAAGTGGTGGACCTTGGAATGAAACCCCCGTGTAAAACATATCATGGGCATTTCAAGTGGTGAGAAAGGATACCATTTAAGATATAACCTTATAGGTTGGACAAGTGGTGGACCTTAATACATAGTTCTTCTTAATATAATGACATAGAGTGTACAAGTGGTGTATCTTGAGACCAAACCACTCGTGCTACTAGGGATCCTAGCTTGGACAAGTGGTGGACCTTGGAAAAAAGTCCCCCTGTACAACATAGATGAGTTTTTTCATGTTTTAATGGAAGAGAGATTCGACAAATGGTGGAGCTTGCTTATCTCCATGTGGATTTTAGAACTAGCTTGGACAAGTGGTGGAGCTTTGCTTTTTTACTCTTCATAATACAATGATGTATAGGTTGGTTACATGGTGAATCTTAAGGCCAAACCTCCCATCTTACTAGAGATGATAGGTTGGACAAGTGGTCAACCTTCTATCATTTCTCCATGCCTATAATTAGACAATTAGTAGAACTAGCATCTTTCTATGTTGTCTAGAGCTGAGCTTGGACAAGTAGTGGACCTTGCTACTCTCTTCCCTTGGATTATTAGTTTGAAGACTCATTATATATACTTGCTTAGATCTATATAATTACTCATTAGTTAGGTTACAAGTGGGTATGTAATTTGTTAGCCTCAAGGGACTTTGAATATTGAATAGTAAGAAAGTCAAGTGCTGGTTTGAAGATCTTTTGCTTATCTAAACTAGACTCTAACTCAATAATAAGTTTCATAAGTTCCACGAATTGTCCTATCTAGGCTCCAAAAGAGTCTTAATTGGTTTGTGCTAGATTCTAACTTCCTTGATGGGGTAGAATCCTAGAAAAATGAGGCACTATAAGTTTTACCTTAGCTCAAATGGATTTTTCACTTAAACTCGACTGCAATTTGGCTATCTAGTCTTTGTCTCGATGGAGTTTAACACTAGATACATAGTAGTGATATTTAAGCTTCATGTCTCTTCACTTGATCGAGATATGAGACCATACTTTCAAGGTCACCACTTGTCTTACCTAAAGACCAATGTGAGACATGGGAGCAAGAAAGCCATCCGATATTGTTTTAAGGACTATTACATAGGCAATCAATAACTTAAGTAAAGCAAAAAGACTTGGATCTTTCACAATTAATAACTTAAGTAAAGCCAAAAAGACTTGGATCTTTGACAGTTTTTTTCAAACTAAAAAAGCACAATCTCATGCTAACAAAACTATAAATCACAATTGAAAGGTTTGAACAAGAAAAAGATCAACAATCTTAATAAGAAGGATACTTTTCATTTCATTTGATGATTACAAACTAAAATAAAGTCTCTCAAGAAATTGATAAACAAAAAATGTAGGTGACTGCTTCATTATTTTGAGCAAAAATATCAAAATCTCTATTGATTGAGCTCCATCTAGTAGTATCCTTTGTAAGATCCTGCAAGAAGGAATAAAAAGAAAGATTTGTTAGATACCATGCACATGAGTGTTCAAGCATGTGTATCAAGAATATATGACATGTCACTAGTACCTTAGGGTTGCTTTCTATCCAGCCTTAGAAGATTGTTCTCAGCTTTCACCTTATTTATATAAGCCTTTGCTGTGGTTGCCTTCAAAACTCCTTTTGTGTTACAACCCAATTGCCTAGCTAAAGTGGTCAATTGTGACGCCTTCATGCTTTCAATGGGTGTACGCTCCTTTGCCAAGATCTCTTGTATTTGGGCTCTTCTCATTTCATTGCGGTGGCTTGTGTCACTTGCATCTTCAATGATAGTTTCATCTCTGTCACCTTTTGCAGGTGGTATTCTTCTTGTAAAGAACACCTTAGCTGACCAAACATCATTTTTCTGCTTCCAATACTCCATGATTTGTTTGTATTCACTATCATTTGTCACTATAGGTTGTCCATAACGATTAGAAGCAATTAAATCACGCACATCCCTTCTCTCATCAAGCTGAATCAAGTATGGCAGTAGCTCCTCCAAGAGCATATTGTCAACCATCTTCTCAGCATCAAATTGTGGTGGAAAAATGCAATTGTTTGCTGGTGAAATACATCCCTTGTAAGGAGAGTCATCAATAAGCACTGTTCTTTGTGGATCACATTCAAACCCCATGGCAATTTTGGCTAGAGGCTTGAACATTGCCTCAACGTTTGGATTGTCGGGTCTAAACAATTTTTGAGTTTGAGCGGTGTAGCAAACATCTTGCGACCAAATTGCAAAGAAAGGCAATGTATCCTCAGCTAAGTTGTTTAGTGCTGCAAGGATTTGATACACATTATTCCTAGTAGCTGTCGACCAAATTGCAACATTAAACCTTTGTAAAATAGTCTTCAAGAATTGGATGCAACCTGGCCTGAGTATAATATATCTTTTTGAATCCATTTGCACTGAGTTGTGGTGTGAGGATGGTTGAGGGGAACGTTTCAACAATAGACCATTTAAATCCAATATAATTGTAAGCATGGATTTCTCAACATCTACGCTACATGACGTAGTACCAATTGGCAATAGCTCGTGAGTGGACTTTTCAGTCTCTTTTGATGTATGTTGCATTTTTGAAGCATCGATTTCTTGGTTCTCATTATTGGAAGCTTGCTCAAGTTGCACAACACTAGACTCTAGTATAGAAATATCATCCATCTTGGGCACTTTAGAAACCATAGAATCTATGGATTCTATAGTTGTTGACTGAACCATAGGAGCATTATCCATCCCAGTTTGTGAATCTAAGAAAACACACACACAAATGGTATCTCAAAACCACTAGAATTTTATTCACCATATTTATATGTAGAACTCCTAGTAAGAAATTTATTTAAGGTAAAGTCGTTGTTAGAATCCTTGCAACCATTTTCAGCATTCGTACACCAAACACCACTTGTCTAAAATACAATCTACTAACTCAACATTTTCCATCCTACACTTTATTAAAGATGAGTACTTAAAGTGAAAACTAAAAGCCACCCTTGTTGAGGAAACATGGATACAAGGTCCACCAAATGTCCAACCTAGACTACAAGAAAATAATTAGAGATTTGGCTTAGATTTGGATTCAAAGGCCACCACTTATTCAAGTAAGATAACTCCACTTGTTTAAGACAGTAATGTTTGAAGCCCCACCACTTGTCCAACCTAGACATTGATTAAATTTTGGTAAGATTTATCACAAATCTAGAGTAGAATCAAGATTCTATGGCCAAGGTAGTCAAATATGTTAGACAACACACAAAGCATAAGAGCACTCTAGATTCTCGTTGAGCATAAACTAAACAATAATCAAATGTTATATTCACTTGAGATTTCATCCATGAAAAATGAAAATGATGCATGTACTTGAGATTTCCATCCATGTACAATACTTTACAATGTCAAGTAAAGTTATAGTCAGCAAACAACTCTTCTCCTGCTTCAACTTGACAAATAGTCTCAATGCATACATGGCCATATTCTTCTGACTTGATGTGTGAAGAGGTGCATTTATGCCAAGGTGGCAAATTTGGATCAAATGTATAGCGTACGTTGGGACAGACATTTGTACTGTGAGAACTATTTATATAGCCCGACACGTTTCCTTCTTCTACACAACCAATAATGTATGATTGATCTTCCTCTTCTTCTATGTTTGGATCCTCTAGAAGAGAATATTTATAAGCTCTTGGAAATATTTTGCATATCTTTTTCCAGTCTTGAAATCTATACTTATGCCCTCCATAGTTTAGAATAGTCAAACCACTTTCCAGGGTAGTATGCACAAATAGCCCATAACCAGCTCCTTCAATACATGAAAGTCGCACTTCAAATCCACACCGTTAATATGGAAAATTACATCTTTGGGAATAGGAAAAGTTGGTGTCCCAAAAGGATCTTCATGCCAATCATAGTGTGAAATACATCTAGTTTTTATATCACTTAACTCCTTTGTGTCTGCAAAAAGAAGAAAATATTATGCATAAAATAATGACAATATCAAAGAAAGATATCATTATTTTATAGTCCAATAGGTCCATTGTATGGAAGACTTAGAGTGCCTCTTACATGGTGCCTCCAAGGTTTCCAAAAATAAAATCATTGGAAAAAAAAGGCCACTGTGTCTCCAATCTATTGCCCATTTGAAGCATAGAGAGAACCAAGGTCCACCACTTGTCCAAGCTAGACATGGAGCATTGACACAAGATCCAACACTTATCCAAGAACCCTATAGTATATGTGGTAACATGGGATGCATTGATGCAACAAAAGTAGTCTAGCCTCCTCATCCATCTCTTTTTTCTTGTAGCCTAGAGGGATTAGTTTCAAGGTCTATCACTAGTCAAAAACTACACATAGAACATTGATACAAGGTTCCACCACATGTGAAACCTATCATCTCTAGTAGCATGGATGGTTTGATATCAAGGTTCATCGCGTGTCCTACCTATACTCTATTGTAGCATATAGATTCTGGTTTGGTGGTACTACACTTGTCCAAACTTGGCTTGTTGTTGATATCTGGAGGTAATCAAGGGTCCTCCACTTGTCCAAGTTAGGCATATAAAACAATTGCAAGGTCCACCATGTGTACAACATATGATTGATTATAGCATGCATGGTCTTATTTCATGGGCAACCATCTTCTCTCCAACATGTGTCCAACCTCGGCTCCATTGAAGCATGGAGAGAAGCAAGGTCCACCACTTATCAAAGCTATTATTTTCTCCCAGTGCTTTCAAAACCCATAATACGTTGTACATGGGGGGGGGGGGGATTCTTGTTTCAAGGTCCACCCCTTGGCTAAGATTGGATCCATTGAAACATAAAGAGAAGCAAGCTCTACCATTTGTCCAAGCTAGGAGCCATTGAAACATGAAAAACCCCAAATATGTTGTATACGGGGTGTTTTTTGTTTTTCAAGTCTACCACTTGTCTAAGCTATGGTCCATTGGAACATGGAGAGAACAAAGCAAAGCTCCACCACTTTTCTAAGCTAGGATCCATTGAAACATGGAGAGAAGCAAGCTCCATTGTTTGTCTAAGCTAGGCTCCATTGGAACATGGAGAAAACAAGCTCCACCACTTGCCTATTATATTGCATAGAGATTCTGGTTTGAAGGTCCACCACTTGTCCAACCTTGCCTTCATGTATGGAGATAATCAAGAGTGGCTTCTCTAAGCTAGGGACATAAAAGAGTTTCAAGGTCCACTACATATACGATCTATGATGGGTTGTAGCATGGGAGGTTTCATTTTAAGGTTGACCACTTCTCCAGCTCCGCTTGTCCAACCTCAGATCCATTGAAGAATGGAGAATAAAGGTGTACCAACTCTCCAAAATAGGCAAGACAATCTCTATAAAACCCATGAATTGTTAATATATGCTATGCTGTGGAGTTTTTTTGAAGTTCCACTCCTTATCCAAGCTACAATCCATTGAAGCATGGAACTAAGTAAGATATATCTCTAGTCCAAGATAGGATCCATTGAAACATAGAGAGAATCAAGGTCCACCACTTGTCCAAGCTATGCATGGTAATTGATATAAGGACCACTACGTTTTCACCTATACTATGCTCTATCATGGATGGTTTCATATCCCACCAATTTTCCAACCTATTTAGTAGGTTGTATTATGGGGGGTTTGGTTTCAAGGTACTTCACTTGTCTAAGGTGGGTTCCATTGAACCATGGAGAGAAACTAATGTCTACCACTTGTCCGAAATATGCTCCTTTAAAACATAAAAACAAGGTCCACCACTTGTCCAAGCTAAAGTTTCTCTCCATTGAAGCATGGAGAGAAACAAGGTCTACCACCTGTCCAAAATATGCTCCATTGAAACATAAAAGCAAGGTCCACCACTTGTCCAAGCTAATATAACAAATGGGTGTTGGTTACAAGGTGTACCACACACTTGTCTAAACTAGTCTTCATGCAAGGTCTACCACATGTCCAAGCTATATGAGCTTGTTTTGAAGGTCTACCACACCTCTTGAAATTAGGATCCATGTAAGGTCCACCTTTTGTCAAGCTATGCATTTAATGAGTACTAAAACTAAGTAAATTGCAGTACTTAAATACCTTTCCAAGCTCATTAAGATTTTGGTCTCTAAGGCCGGCCACCACCACATGTCTAATCTATGCTCTAATTGATTACTTATGCTAGTTCTCAAAGTCCAAACATAAGCTCCCTTCTAGCAAGGTTAGTTTAAATTTAGGCTCCAGCACCTGTCTAAGCTAGGTTCAATTTATGAAGCATCACCATTTAACCATGCTACGATCTAATGTATCATATCAAGGGGTATTGATAAAAGGTCCAAAACTTATTGAGTTCAAGCTCTTAAGTAATTAAGTCTTTGTGAGTATTAAATGTTATAGTTTTAGTCTACAGATCCACCATTCAAAAACTCAAGTAATTTACTATTTACATTCAAACCTTGAATGCTTGAGATAAAAATACAAACTCAATCAATACTATATAAAGCAAAATCTAACATTAAGAGTATCAAATCAGTAACAAGAAACACTAACATGCACAAGAAACTCAAAACATACGTGTCTCCATTTCCAAAAAGTCCTCCATTGACAGAGGATGGTGTTGTTGTTGTTCTTCTTCTCTTTGTGGAGAGCACTCCTCTGTAACAGGACAATGTCGCCTGATTGCGAAGTGGATTGTTGAAGTCCAGCCCATTTTTCTATATCTTCATGAGACTTAACAAAGTCTAGCAGCATGGTCTCCACGCTTTTTGCCTCCTCCACACTATCAATTAAGCAGATAACTTCTTTTTTCTGTTGTATTCCTTCTTGTGCAACCAAGGAGCCATCACCAAAAACATCAACAAGCTTGCGGTCTTCAAAACAATATGTACGAATGTAGTGCTTGACCAAAGCTCTTTTTTGGCCTCCAAATATTGCAAATCTGACATATCGTTATCTGCTACTTGAAGAAGAGAACAATCAATTGGCATGGGATGTTCCTCTGATCTCCTTCTCAGGTCTTCAAATGCATTGCCTTGTCCCAAGAAGGCAATTAACTGTTAGGAATTGAATTGCTCCTTTGCAAGGAGCTGATGGAAAGTGATGCAATGCACCACAACAATGGTAGCTCAGATTATCTCCCATGGCGTGAAAGGCACATTGCAATTTTGTGAAGTTAGTGAAATCCACAAATGCAAGAAAGACAAATCCAGGATCTGTTGACCCTCCAGCAATAGCCAAGATCCCATCCAAAGCATTGTTAAATGTCTCCTCACTCCACTTCAAATTGCCTGCAACGTTTTTTGTCATATCTAAAACACATAAGCCAATAGGCACTTTATTATTGAAGTGGCGCATCAAGTAGAGATTGCCTTCCATTTGTAGGCTCACCACATAGATTGACCATGGCAAATCTCTAGGCTCATTTTCTCCTTTTGAAGGTGAATTGCCCATTGCATGTATTTTATTGCTCCATCTGGAAAAGCCATTTTCTTTGTTCCACGCGTCAAACTAGATCTGATCCATTCCTCGCATAGCATTAAAATTGTTTTATAAACAACATCATTGATGTTATACATTTTGACCACCTCCTCCCAGTCTTTACATGGTGAAGACTCATTCAAATTGTTGAAGCCTTCAAGAAGTGCATCTTGAATCAATTTGTCTTGCTTCAACTGCTTGATTCGATCATACATGTCAGTTGCATCACCATCCTTTGCACTCTTTGACAGTAAAATCTTCTCATCTCTAATCTCTTCTTGAATAGTCTTTACCTCTGATTCCTCAAGGCCACAAAGGTATCTAAATACAGTTGTTGGGGGTTTCTTATTCTCCTCTTCTAGATTTTCAATGATTTCTATCCAGCAATCATAAACTAAATCAGAGTACGTGACCATGTGTGCCTGTTTAGCAATCCAACTTGCTGCTGCACTCATTCTTGCCAATCGAAGAAAAGCCTAAAAAGAAATAGAGAAATAATTAAACTATTGAGCAAGATTTGTTAATTAAACACTATCAAAAAGACAAAGAAAATAACTTACATCCCATCCGGCACGAGATGCATGTCCCTCTGCAATTCCACTTGCTGCCTTTGGTGGTCGTCCTGAGAAGATCCATTGACTCCGTAAATGTCTCAATATTTGGCTGTAAGGTTGCTTGACATACAATGCCTGAGCCTCCTCATTTGCAATGGCAGATATAGCAGTTGCAACAAATGGAGGAGCATTCACAACAATGCGAGCCTTTCTAAATTTATACACGCTAATCAGTCTTTCAAAGATCTCTTTGTTGTTTTGTTCATTGTGAAGCAAAACTTTTGCAGCATAGATTGAATGCTGCCCATCAAGAATCCAATAATGATAATCTTTAATTTTTTGCTCCTCTACCTCTTCTACTGCCAAAGGAGTCCCCTTCTTTGATTTTGCATTTCGAACAGGCATCAAATATGCACATGCTGCAGGCTTGGTCGTACTCCGTGAAAATCCAAATAACACACTTTCAGCGTGTTTTTTATCCATAATACGTGCATTATAGTGATCAGGAGCAAGCCAACAATTTTGAATAGGGATATCAAATTCCCTATATTGGAAAGGAAAATAATTTATGTACTTTCATTCATTCCACCTGTATCTTTTTCTTGTCCTTTCATGGCCTCAGCTTCTAAAACATCTGGATCCACAATTCTCATCTTTGACATTGAACCCTCTGTTGATGAGGATGCCAAAGATGCCTTGTCTACATCCAAAATGGAACTAGTTCGCTTAGCTTCTACTTTCTGCACTTTTGCTTGCTTCTTTGTGGATGGTGGTCGTGAAGCTTTCACCTTTTTTCGTTGTAGTGTGGCAATGATGGAGCTTTGAAGTTGATCTGCTGTGATATTTGGATTTGATTCTGCAAACTTCCATCCTCGAGAAAACATTGTCTCTTCTTTGTTTCTAGACATGCGCTCCAATGCATATGCTCCTGGAGATAGTTGAAATTCTAGATTCATTGGAACTAGAATGTCAATGCATTCCACCTCTGGATGACTATCAACTACAGAGACAGATGCTTCCACAACTTGTCCAACATCTTCAAACAAGCTGTCATTCTCCTTTTTGGCAATAAATAGATGCACCTTATGAAATTGTGCACCCTCTATACCATGTATGTCCAAATACCATTTCCTAAGATCATTGCAAGTATAGTCAACTGAGACAGCAACCCTTGCAACCTGTTTTTTTGGAGCCATCTTTCCTGAAACAAAAAAAACCAAATGTTATTTTAACATATACTTTTTTGTAATGGATTAAGTTTGTGTGAATACAAGTTCCACCACTTGTTCAAGCTAGATCTAAGCAAGTATACATAGTGATCATTTAAGCTAGTAAACTAAGGGAAGGGAGAAGTAAGGTCCACCACTTGTCCAAGCTCAGCTCTAGACAACATGGAGAGATTCGAGGTCTACTAATTGTCTAATATAGGCTAACTATATTGAAACATAGAGAGAAGCAAAGGTCCACCACTTGTCCAATCTAGGGTCCATTGAAACATGGAGAGAAGGATGCTCCACCATTTGTCCAAAATAGGCTCCATTGAAACATGAAGAGAAGCAAGATGCACCATGTCTTTGAGATGCTAGGCTCCATTGAAATACCTTAAACCCATGATATTTTGTATATGTGGGGTTTAAATTCAAGGTCCACCACTTGTCCAACCTATTATCCCTAGTAGCATGAGTGGTTTGGTCTCAAGATTCACCACTTTTCCACTCTATGTCATTATATTAAGAAGATCTGGGTGTTAAGGTCCACCACTTGTCCAACCTATAAGGCTATATCTTAAATGGTATTATTTACCACCACTTGGAATGCACATGATGGGTTTTACATAGGGGTATGGTTCCAAGGTCCACCACTTGTCCAAGCTAACTCTATTGAAACATAGAGAGAATCAAAGGTCCACCACTTGTCCAAGCTAGGCTCCATTGAAACATGGAGAGAAGGATGCTCCACCATTTGTCCAAGCCAGGTTTGATTGAAACATGAAGAGAAGCAAGCTGCACCATGTCTCCAAAATGCTAGGCTCCATTGAAATATCTTAAACCCATGATATTTCGTACATGGGGGGTTTACATTCAAGGTCCACCACTTGTCCAACCTATTATCACTAGTAGCATGAGTGGTTTGATGTCAAGATTCACCACTTTTCCACTCTATGTCATTATATTAAGAAGATCTGGGTGTTAAGGTCCACCACTTGTCCAACCTATAAGGCTATATCTTAAAGGGTATTCTTTCTCACCACTTGGAATGACCATGATAGGTTTTACATGGGGGTTTGGTTCCAAGTTCCACCACTTGTCCAAGCTAACTCTATTGAAACATAGAGAGAAGCAAAGGTCCACCACTTGTCTAAGCTAGGGTCCATTGAAACATGGAGAGAAGGATGCTCCACCATTTGTCCAAGATAGGCTCCATTGAAACATGAAGAGAAGCAAGCTGCACCATGTCTCCAAGATGCTAAGATCCATTGAAATACCTTAAACCCATGATATTTTGTACATGGGGAGTTTACATTCAAGGTCCACCACTTGTCCAACCTATTATCTCTAGTAGCATGAGTGGTTTGGTCTCAAGATTCACCACTTTTCCACTCTATGTCATTACGTTAAGAAGATCTGGGTGTTAAGGTCGACCACTTGTCCAACCTATAAGGGTATATCTTAAAGGGTATTCTTTCTCACCACTTGAAATGTCCATGATATGTTTTACATGGGGGTTTGGCTCCAAGGTCCACCACTTGTCCAAGCTAACTCTATTGAAACATAGAGAGAAACAAAGGTCCACCACTTGTCCAAGCTAGGCTCCATTGAAACATGGAGAGAAGGATCCTCTACCATTTGTCGAAGCTAACTCTATTGAAACATGGGGGGTTTACATTCAAGGTCCACCACTTGTCCAACCTATTAACGCTAGTAGCATGAGTGGTTTGGTCTCAAGATTCACCACTTTTTCACTCTATGTCATTATATTAAGAATATTTGGGTGTTAAGGTCCACCACTTGTCCAACCTATAAGGCTATATCTTAAGGGTTATTCTTTCTCACCACTTGGAGTGACCAGCATAGGTTTTACATGGGGGTTTTGTTTCAAGGTCCACCACTTGTCCAAGCTAACTCTATTGAAACATAGAGAGAATCAAAGGTCCACCACTTGTCCAAGCTAGGGTCCATTGAAACATGGAGAGAAGGATGCTCCACCATTTGTCCAAGATACGCTCCATTGAAACATGAAGAGAAGCAAGCTACACCATGTCTCCAAGATGCTAGGCTCCATTGAAATACCTCAAACCCATGATATTTTGTACATGGGGGGTTTACATTCAAGGTCCACCACTTGTCCAACCTATTATCTCTAGTAGCATGAGTGGTTTGGTCTCAAGATTCACCATTTTTCCACTCTATGTCATTCTATTAAGAATATCTGGGTGCTAAGGTCCACCACTTGTCCAACCTATAAGGCTATATCTTAAACTTTATTCTTTCTCACCACTTGGAGTTACCAAGATAGGTTTTACATGGAGTTTGGTTCCAAGGCCCACCACTTGTCCAAGCTAACTCTATTGAAACATAGAGAGAAGCAAAGGTCCACCACTTGTCCAAGCTAGGCTCCATTGAAACATGGAGAGAAGGATGCTCCACCATTTGTCCAAGATAGGCTCCATTGAAACATGAAGGAAGTCTGCACCATGTCTCCAAGATGCTAGGCTCCATTGAAATACCTTAAACCCATGATATTTTCGTACATGGGGGGTTTACATTCAAGGTCCACCACTTGTCCAACTATTATTCTTAGTAGCATGAGTGGTTTGGTCTCAAGATTTACCACTTTTCCACTCTATGTCGTTATATTATGAAGATCTAGGTTTTAAGGTCGACCACTTGTCCAACCTATAAGGCTAGATCTTAAAGGGTATTATTTCTCACCACTTGGAATGACCATGATATGTTTTACATGGGGGTTTGGTTTCAAGGTCCACCACTTGTCCAAGCTAACTCTATGGAAACATAGAGAGAAGCAAAGGTCCACCACTTGTCCAAGCTAGGCTCCACTGAGACATTTAGAGAAGGATGATCCCCCATTGGTGGAAGATAGGCTTCATTGAAACATGAAAAGAAGCAAGTTGCACCATGTCTCCAAGATTCTAGGATCCATTGAAATACCTTAAACCCACGATATTGTTTACATGTGGGGTTTAACGTCAAGGTCAGTCACTTTTCCAAGCTATTATCCCTAGTAGCATGAGTGGTTTGGTCTCAAGATTCACCACTTTTCCACTCTATGTCATTATATAAAGAAGATCTAGGTGTTAAGGTCGACCACTTGTCCAACCTATAAGGGTATATCTTAAAGGGTATTCTTTCTCACCACTTGAAATGTCCATGATATGTTTTACATAGGGGTTTGGTTCCAAGGTCCACCACTTATCCAAGCTAACTTTATTCTTCTCATAGAGAGAAGCAAAAGGTCCACCACTTGTCCAAGCTAGGCTCCATTGAAACATGGAGAGAAGGATGCTCCACCATTTGTCGAAGCTAACTCTATTGAAACATGGAAGGTTTACATTCAAGGTCCACCAGTTGTCCAACCTATTAACGCTAGTAGCATGAGGGTTTGGTCTCAAGATTCACCACTTTTTCACTCTGTGTCATTATATTAAGAATATTTGGGTATTAAGGTCCACCACTTGTCCAACCTATAAGACTATATCTTAATGGTTATTCTTTCTGACCACTTGGAGTGACCATGAAAGGTTTTACATGGGGGTTTGGTTCCAAGGTCCACCACTTGTCCAAGCTAACTCTATTGAACATAGAGAGAAGCAAAGGTCCACCACTTGTCTAAGCTAGGGTCTATTGAAACATGGAGAGAAGGATGCTCCACCATTTGTCCAAGATAGACTCCATTGAAACATGAAGAGAAGCAAGCTGCACCATATCTCCAAGATGCTAGCCTCCATCGAAATACCTTAAACCCACGTTATTTTGTACATGGGGAGTTTACATTCAAGATCAACAATTTGTCCAACCTATTATCGCTAGTAGCATGAGTGGTTTGCTCTCAAGATTCACCACTTTTCCACTCTCTGTCATTATATTAAGAATATTTGGGTGTTAAGGTCCACCACTTGTCCAACTATAAGACTATATCTTAATGGTTATTCTTTCTCACCCCTTGAAAGACTATATCTTAATGGTTATCCCTAGCTATTATTGCTAGTAGCCTGAGTGGTTTGGTCTCAAGATTCACCACTTTTATTAAGAATATGTGGGTGTTAAGGTCCACCACTTGTCCAACCTATAAGGCTACATCTTAAAGGTTATTCTTTCTTACTACTTGGAGTGACCATGATAGGTTTTACATGGGGGTTTGGTTCCAAGGTCCACCACTTGTCCAAGCTAACTCTATTGAAACATAGAGAGAAGCAAAGGTCCACCCTTGTCTAAGCTAGGGTCCATTGAAACATGGAGAGAAGGATGCTCCACCATTTGTCCAAGATAGGCTCCATTGAAACATGAGGAGAATCAAGGTGCACCATGTCTCCAAGATGCTAGGCTCCATCGAAAAACATTAAACCCACGATATGTCGTAGATGAGGGGTTTACATTCAAGGTCCAACACTTGTCCAAGCTATTATTGGTAGTAGCCTGAGTGGTTTGGTCTCAAGATTCACCACTTTTCCACTCTATGTCATTATATTAAGAATATGCGCGTGTTAAGGTCCACCACTTGTCCAAGCTAACTCTATTGAAACATAGAGAGAAACAAAGGTCCACCACTTGTCCAAGCTAGGGTCCATTGAAACATGGAGAGAAGGATGCTCCACCATTTGTCCAAGATAGGCTCCATTGAAACATGACGAGAAGCAAGCTGCACCATGTCTCCAAGATGCTAGGCTCCATCGAAATACATTAAACCCACGATATTTCGTAGATGAGGGGTTACATTCAAGGTCCACCACTTGTCCAAGCTATTATTGCTAGTAGCTGAGTGGTTTGGTCTCAAGATTCACCACTTTTATTAGAATATGTGGGTGTTAAGGTCCACCACTTGTCCAACCTATAAGGCTACATCTTAAAGGTTATTCTTTCTTACTACTTGGAGTGACCATGATAGGTTTTACATGGGGTTTGGTTCCAAGGTCCACCACTTGTCCAAGCTAACTCTATTGAACATAGAGAGAAGCAAAGGTCCACCCTTGTCTAAGCTAGGGTCCATTGAAACATGGAGAGAAGGATGCTCCACCATTTGTCCAAGGTAGGCTCCATTGAAACATGAGGAGAAGCAAGGTGCACCATGTCTCCAAGATGCTAGGCTCCATCGAAAAACATTAAACCCACGATATGTCGTAGATGAGGGGTTTACATTCAAGGTCCACCACTTGTCCAAGCTATTATTGCTAGTAGCCTGAGTGGTTTGGTCTCAAGATTCACCACTTTTCCACTCTATGTCATTATATTAAGAATATGCGGGTGTTAAGGTCCACCACTTGTCCAACCTATAAGGCTACATCTTAAAGGTTATTCTTTATACCACTTGGAGTGACCATGATAGGTTTTACATGGGGGTTTGGTTCCAAGGTCCACCACTTGTCCAAGCTAACTCTATTGAAACATAGAGAGAAGCAAAGGTCCACCACTTGTCTAAGCTAGGGTCCATTGAAACATGGAGAGAAGGATGCTCCACCATTTGTCCAAGATAGGCTCCATTGAAACATGAGGAGAAGCAAGGTGCACCATGTCTCCAAGATGCTAGGCTCCATCGAAAAACATTAAACCCACGATATAGTCGTAGATGAGGGGTTTACATTCGAGGTACAACACGTTCCAAGCTATTATTTGCTGGAGCCTTGTGGTTTGGTCTCAAGATTCACCACTTTTCCACTCTATGTCATTATATTAAGAATATGCGCGTGTTAAAGTCCACCACTTGTCCAACCTATAAGGCTACATCTTAAAGGTTATTCTTTATTACCACTTGGAGTGACTATGATAGGTTTTACATGGGGGTTTGGTTCCAAGGTCCACCACTTGTCCAAGCTAACTCTATTGAAACATAGAGAGAAACAAAGGTCCACCACTTGTCCAAGCTAGGGTCCATTGAAACATGGAGAGAAGGATGATCCACCATTTGTCCAAGGTAGGCTCCATTGAAACATGACGAGAAGAAAGCTGCACCATGTCTCCAAGATGCTAGGCTCCATCGAAATACATTAAACCCACGATATTTCGTAGATGAGGGGTTTACATTCAAGGTCCACCACTTGTCCAAGCTATTATTGCTAGTAGCCTGAGTGGTTTGGTCTCAAGATTCACCACTTTTATTAAGAATATGTGGGTGTTAAGGTCCACCACTTGTCCAACCTATAAGGCTACATCTTAAAGGTTATTGTTTCTTACTACTTGGAGTGACCATGATAGGTTTTACATGGGGGTTTGGTTCCAAGGTCCACCACTTGTCCAAGATAACTCTATTGAAACATAGAGAGAAGCAAAGGTGCACCCCTTGTCTAAGCTAGGGTCCATTGAAACATGGAGAGAAGGATGCTCCACCATTTGTCCAAGGTAGGCTCCATTGAAACATGAGGAGAATCAAGGTGCACCATGTCTCCAAGATGCTAGGCTCCATGGAAAAACATTAAACCCACGATATGTCGTAGATGAGGGGTTTACATTCAAGGTCCAACACTTGTCCAAGCTATTATTGGTAGTAGCCTGAGTGGTTTGGTCTCAAGATTCACCACTTTTCCACTCTATGTCATTATATTAAGAATATGCGCGTGTTAAGGTCCACCACTTGTCCTACCTATAAGGCTACATCTTAAAGGTTATTCTTTATTACCACTTGGAGTGACCATGATAGGTTTTACATGGGGGTTTCAAGCTAACTCTATTGAAACATAGAGAGAAACAAAGGTTCAACACTTGTCCAAGCTAGGGTCCATTGAAAGATGGAGAGAAGGATGCTCCACCATTTGTCCAAGATAGGCTCCATTGAAACATGACGAGAAGCAACCTGCACCATGTCTCCAAGATGCTAGGCTCCATCGAAATACATTAAACCCACGATATTTCGTAGATGAGGGGTTTACATTCAAGGTCCACCACTTGTCCAAGCTATTATTTCTAGTAGCATGAGTGGTTTGGTCTCAAGATTCACCACTTTTATTAAGAATATGTGGGTGTTAAGGTCCACCACTTGTCCAACCTACAAGGCTACATCTTAAAGGTTATTCTTTCTTACTACTTGGAGTGACCATGATAGGTTTTACATGGGGGTTTGGTTCCAAGGTCCACCACTTGTCCAAGCTAACTCTATTGAAACATAGAGAGAAGCAAAGGTCCACCCCTTGTCTAAGCTAGGGTCCATTGAAACATGGAGAGAAGGATGCTCGACCATTTGTCCAAGGTAGGCTCCATTGAAACATGAGGAGAATCAAGGTGCACCATGTCTCCAAGATGCTAGGCTCCATGGAAAAACATTAAACCCACGATATGTCGTAGATGAGGGGTTTACATTCAAGGTCCAACACTTGTCCAATCTATTATTTGTAGTAGCCAGAGTGGTTTGGTCTCAAGATTCACCACTTTTCCACTCTATGTCATTATATTAAGAATATGCGCGTGTTAAGGTCCACCACTTGTCCAACCTATAAGGCTACATCTTAAAGGTTATTCTTTATTACCACTTGGAGTGACCATGATAGGTTTTACATGGGGGTTTGGTTCCAAGGTCCACCACTTCTCCAAGCTAGGGTCCATTGAAACATGGAGAGAAGGATGCTCCACCATTTGTCCAAGATAGGCTCCATTGAAACATGACGAGAAGCAAGCTGCACCATGTCTCCAAGATGCTAGGCTCCATCGAAATACATTAAACCCACGATATTTCGTAGATGAGGGGTTTACATTCAAGGTCCACCACTTGTCCAAGCTATTATTGCTAGTAGCCTAAGTGGTTTGGTCTCAAGATTCACCACTTTTATTAAGAATATGTGGGTGTTAAGGTCCACCACTTGTCCAACCTATAAGGCTACATCTTAAAGGTTATTCTTTCTTACTACTTGGAGTGACCATGATAGGTTTTACATGGGGGTTTGGTTCCAAGGTCCACCACTTGTCCAAGCTAACTCTATTGAAACATAGAGAGAAGCAAAGGTCCACCCCTTGTCTAAGCTAGGGTCCATTGAAACATGGAGAGAAGGATGCTCCACCATTTGTCCAAGGTAGGCTCCATTCAAACATGAGGAGAATCAAGGGGCACCATGTCTCCAAGATGCTAGGCTCCATGGAAAAACATTAAACCCACGATATGTCGTAGATAAGGGGTTTACATTCAAGGTCCACCACTTGTCCAAGCTATTATCACTAGTAGCATGAGTGGTTTTTTCTCAAGATTCACCATTTTTCCACTCTATGTCATTATATTAAGAATATGTGCGTGTTAAGGTCCACCACTTGTCCAACCTATAAGGCTACATCTTAAAGGTTATTCTTTATTACCACTTGGAGTGACCATGATAGGTTTTACATGGGGTTTTGGTTCCAAGGTCCACCACTTGTCCAAGCTAACTCTATTGAATCATAGAGAGAAGCAAAGGTCCACCACTTGTCTAAGCTAGGTTCCATTGAAACATGGAGAGAAGGATGCTCCACCATTTGTCGAAGTTAACTCTATTGAAACATGGGGGGTTTACGTTCAAGGTCCACCACTTGTCCAAGCTATTAGTGCTAGTAGCATGAGTGGTTTTGTCTCAAGATTCACCACTTTTTCACTCTATGTCATTATATTAAGAATATGTGGGTGTTAAGGTCCACCACTTGTCCAACCTATAAGGCTACATCTTAAAGGTTATTCTTTCTCACCACTTGGAGTGACCATGATAGGTTTTACATGGGGGTTTGGTTTCAAGGTCCACCACTTGTCCAAGCTAACTCTATTGAATAATAGAGAGAAGCAAAGGTCCACCACTTGTCCAAGCTAGGGTCCATTGAAACATGGAGAGAAGGATGCTCCACCATTTGTCCAAGATAGGCTCCATTGAAACATGAAGAGAAGCAAGATGCACGATGTCTCCAAGATGCTAGGCTCCATGGAAATACCTTAAACGCACGATATTTCGTAGATGGGGGGTTTAGTTTCAAGGTCCACCACTTGTCCAAGCTATTATCGCTAGTAGCATGGTTTGGTCTCAAGATTCACCAGTTTTCCACTCTATGTCATTATATGAAGAATATCTGGGTGTTAAGGTCCACCACTTGTCCAACCTATAAGGCTATATCTTAAATGATATTTTTTTTGACCACTTGGAATGTGCATGATATGTTTTACATGGGGTTTTGTTCCAAGGTCCACCACTTGTCCAAGCTAGATCTATTACATATATATTATACATATAATATTCAACTAGATTCCCTACCTATCATGTCCAGTAGCATGGATGCTCTAGCTTGAAGGTCCACCACTTGTCCAACCTATACTCTCTTATGTAAGGGAGATCTCGCTATAAATTCAAAACCTTCCCACCTAAATTTAAAATATCCCTCCCAAATCTTAAATATCCCGCCTAAATTTTAAAATATCCCGCCCAAATTTTAAAATTCAAACTTTTTTATAAAAATTTAAATTTTGCTACTTAAATTTAAAATATTCCACGCGAAATTGATTTTAAATTCAAGTTTACCACAAAAAGATATCATTATACCACCTAAATTCAAATATGCAAACCTCAAATCATTATATTGTACATAAATTCAAACAAATTCAAATTAACAAGCCTAAACTGATATTAGTTTGCATAGATATGAATTTATCACACCTAAATTATGTCACCATGTTAGAGAGAGTGGTTAGAGAATTTGAACAAGGTCCACCACTTGTCCAACCTAGATACCAAGCAGGATTGAGTGTACAAGGTATTGTTTGGAGGTCCTTATAGTCCACTGGTCTCAAGGTCCACCACTTGTGGTAAGGGTCACCAAAAAGTGTATATATTCATCCAAAGAAATACACGTATTTTTGGTCTACATGTCCTAGTTTAAACCATTTATGTCCATTAGGTGTATCACTAAACAACACTACTATTTTTGAGAAACAAAAGTTACAATCATATCTACAAATGGATTAGAGGAAAATCAGCTCAGCATACATCTAGAACTCGCTACAAGAATCGACTTTAACAGATCATGCAAGTAAGTCTTCCATTCAATTTTACTAGTATTACAATGTGTTAGTTATTTGTGATATTTATGTATGTATATATACTATGTGTGCATATCGTAATTAAGTGTAATTGTGTATCTGCATTATGTATGAGTATTACAATGAAATAACACAAATATACATACATACACATAGATAACACAGACGCACACATACATGAGCATGTATTTTCAAGAGAGAGATAGCAAGATACAGAGATAGAGAGAGAGAGAGAGAGAGAGAGAGAGAGAGAGAGAGAGAGAGAGAGAGAGAGAGAGAGAGAGAGAGAGAGAGAGATAAATACCTGTTTTTTAGAGAGAGGAGAGAGAAAGATAACAGATTTCACTGTGTTTATGTATGTGGAAGAGAGGAAGACGATGTATGGGAATATGTGCACGTATTTTCAAGAGAGAGACAACAAGATAACAGATTTCATTGTGGTTATGTATGTGGAAGTGAGGAAGACGATGTGTGGGAATATGTGCATGTATTTTCAAGAGAGAGACAGCAAGATAACAGATTTCACTGTGGTTATGTATGTGGAAGAGAGGAAGACGATGTGTAGGAATATGTGTATGTGTGCGGGGATACTTTTAAACTATGTATCTCTGTCTTTTGACGAGAGAGTGTGTGTGCAAGAAGAGTTACAGAGAACCATCTTCTCTATATGGAGAAAGACAGAGAGTGAGAGAGAGAGAAATACTTGTTTTTTCTCTATTCGTGAGGTGTGCAATGTCTCCTGAGAAGACTGCCCGATCCTGCCCTTCTGGAAAGCGTTGTGTACGCTGCTGTTTCTTTATCTTGTGCGCAAACTTTCAATCCTGTGCACTCCACCTGTGTGTTGTGTACGATGCCGAGCTTGCTCCTCTACGTGCGCGTATACTGCAACTGTGTGCGATCCGTGTGCGCTTTCTGTGTGTTTGCTGCTCGCCTGCTTCTGCCGCCCCTTGATCCCGCCTGGGGCGCTGCCCCGGACCCCGCCCAGAACAATATCCCAAAATCAACCTCCCAAGCCCCGCCATCGAGAGCGCTATATTCCACATCCCCATCAAGAGCGCTACCCCCAAACCTCACGTGGAAGCGGTGCCTTGTCACCCCATTGTGGCATTGCCCTAAGACCCCGCATCTGGAGTGCTAAATGGGAACATTCTTCATTAGTGAAATTTTGAACATAAATTATATTAGCATATACTTAAATATAATACAAATATTAACATATTAGCTATACTACTAATTTACTATAGCAGTTCTAGATTATGTCCCATACTATATTTAAGGTGCCAAAGGTTTGGCCTTATGGTCCTAGATTTAGCCAAGTGGTCAACACATATAGGACCAAGTGCACACTGTGCCACAAAACTTGGCCACCACTTCACTTGCCAAAGTTTAGGCCACATGGTCAATCCTAAGTTTCCAATGTTCTTATTATGTCACCTTTTGCCTCGTGGAAAACCTAGGCTTGTTTTCACATACTCAGGCACTTCAAGCCACAATAAATTGTCATTACTCTTCGGCAACCCTTTTGTTCAAGTCTTTGAAAAAACATTGTTTAAGGCCACCCTAAACCATTTTCATTTAGGGTGTCTAAAACTAGCTTTTTGGCAATTCGAGAAGAAAATGGTCAAAGTTTTATACTTAGTTTTAACCACTTGACCAATTCAAATATTGGAAAGCAAGGTCTTGTAATACTTTTCTTTGGACATCACACATTAAAACTAGGTCCCTCACTTGTCCAAGCTATGCTCTAATACAATAAAGGGCTTTTGGTTTCAAGATGCACCACTTTCCCAACCTTGATTCCATTAAAGAAGCTAGCTCTACTTAGACATTTAATAGCAAGGTCCTGCAGCAGTTCAGATTGAACATTTTCCATGGCAGCTAGGTCCACCACTTATCTAAGCTATGCTCTAATAGAGTAAGGGGGTTTTGGTTTCAAGATCCACCACTTGTCCAAACTTGATTTGGGAAGCAAGGTCCTATAATAGTTTGCTTTGGACATTCACCATTACAACTAAGTCCACCACTTCTCCAAGCTATGTTCTAATACACTAAGGAGGTTTTAGTTTCAAGGAGAACCACTTGTACGACTTTGTTTTTGGAAGTAAGGTCTTTACATAGTTCACCTTGGACCTTGGACATTGGATACTACAACTAAGCCCACCACTTGTCCAAGATATCCTCTATATATAGCCAAAGGGTTTGGGTTTCAAGATTCACCACTTTTCCAACCTTTCTTCCATTAAACAAAGGAGGGGCATTATAACTAGGTCCACCACTTGTCCAAGCTATGCTCTGATATAGAAAGGGGATTTTGGTTTCAAGGTCCACCACGTGTTCAACCTTGCAAGACTCAAGGGATACTTGGACATTGGAAAGCATAGTCCTATAGTAGTTGATAGGTGGCAGTGGGTATTACAACTAGGTCCAACCTATGCTCTCATATAGCAAAGAGGCTTTTCTTTCAAGGTCCACCACTTGTCCAACCTTGCTTCCATTAAAGAAATGAGGGGCTACGTAAACATTGGAAAGCAAGGTAGCAAGGTCCTAAGGTGTTTCACCTTGGATATTGGGCATTATAACTAGGTCCACCACTTGTCCAAGCTATGCTCTGATAAAGAAAGGGGATTTTCGTTTCAAGGTCCACCATGTGTTCAACCTTTCTAATATAGAAAGGGGATTTTCGTTTCAAGGTCCACCACGTGTTCAACCTTGAAAGACTCAAGGGATACTTGGACATTGGAAAGCATAGTCCTATAGTAGTTGATAGGTGGCAGTGGGTATTAAAACTAGGTCCAACCTATGCTCTAATATAGCAAAGAGGCTTTGGTTTCAAGGTCCACCACTTGTCCAACCTTACTTCCATTAAAGAAATGAGGGGCTACGTAAACATTGGCAAGCAAGGTAGCAAAGTCCTAAGGTATTTCACCTTGGATATTGGGCATTATAACTAGGTCCACCACTTGTCCAAGCTATGCTCTGATATAGAAAGGGGATTTTTGTTTCAAGGTCCACCACGTGTTCAACCTTGAAAGACTCAAGGGATACTTGGACATTGGAAAGCATAGTCCTATAGTAGTTGATAGGTGGCAGTGGGTATTACAACTAGGTCCACCACTTGTCCAACCTATGCTCTCATATAGCAAAGAGGCTTTGGTTTCAAGGTCCACCACTTGTCCAACCTTGCTTCCATTAATATAGCAAGGAGGATTTGGTCTCAAGGTTCACCACTTGTCCAACCTATGCAAACCTTTTTCATGTTGTAGCATGATTTTTTGTTTGAAGAGTATTTTTCTATAACTATGGATTTAACAATGTAATCTTTTTACTTACAGGATGGACTTCGAATCTGGGGAGAAAGTACATATGACACTTGACAATGAAATCGTTGGTATTGGTTGTGTGTGTAGAACAGATCTAGATTCCACTTGTGGTGGTACAAAGATAGGGCTGGGAAATGTCTCCATACTAGTGGATAAATGCTTGAAGGATGTGGTCCTACCTTTTCCTACAATGGATACTTCATCTCTCCAAGGCTCATTATGGAGTGCTGTTCGATGGTCAAAGCTTCTTTTGCAATCTTTTGTATTAAATGGGAAATTAATTGATCCACACGAAAGCTACAATGGTGATGAAGAACATGATCATTCTGATCCTCTAGTTACAGATGCAATACCTATGACAAGCCCAGAATTTGAAGCAATGATTCGAGAGTCTTGGAGAAATCAGAGGGTCCTTTTAAAAGATGACACAATGATGCAAACCATGAATGAAGGGACCATCTTATATGTATTTCCACATGATTATGTCAACTTTCACGAACTTGGTCCTGATTGTGTGGGTGTGGGTATTGAAAGAGAAAATGCAAGCATTGATGATGTGGTTGAAGTGGGTAGCATCACTTTGCTAAAGTGGCCCATCAAGCAGACAACAATGTTGAATGGGAGCCCATTACAACGCTTTGTTCCTGTTGATGGCATGCATGCTACATATGAGGATGTATCCAACGATGGCAATGTTGGAAAAAAACTTGATGGAAGTAATGTTGTCCAGTTGTCGAGGAAGAGACGATACACTTTCATGAACAGGACTCAAAAATCAAAAGCAGCACCAGCTTCGACTTTTTACCTTTCAAACAAATCAATTCAAAGGGTATCATGCATTGATTGTTGTGCACAAAAATGCTGCCAATTTGCAGATCGTGATATGGTGACAAGGTTACGACAACAATTTTGGGGAGAGTCTCAAAAATCACGCACTAATTATGTTTATGATGTTCTTTCTATATGTTATCAGAAAGATGAGAAGTCACGATACCAATTCAGGCTAAATGGCTCTATTGTTTGTTGTAGAGCATGGTATGAGCTACATGGAATACCAAAGACATCATTTTATCGATACAAGGAGAACTTTGAAAATGGTGTGCGCCAATATGTACATGGGAACACATGTACATTGAGAAGGGGACTTCAACATACTAGTTTAGCAAGAGCACTACTAAATGAGTTTGTGGAAAACAACTCTGAGAAGATGCCACATAGAAGTAGAACACTGTTAGATGGCTCAAGAGAGAATCAATTGGTGATTCCATCAACATACAAAAAAGTGGATATTTTATGTGAAATCAACACGACACTTGACCAAATGGGCTATGAGAAGAAGCTATCCCAATCTTCTTTTGGTAGAATTTGGAACAAAGAGTACCCACATGTCACTTTAACAAAGACGAGTGAGTTCTCTAAGTGCAATATTTGTAGCTCAATCAAGGCAAGGTTAGAAGCTAAACCTTCTCTTGAAGGGAGAGCTCTTCTCTTGAGGGAGAGAGAAGTTCACATGGCACAAAAAAAGAGTTGCAGAAGCCTATATTATGCATGGTGCACGTATTCAGAAACTCAACCACAAAAATATGTATGCATAATCCATGATAAGATGGATTAAAAGAAGACTGCCATTCCTAGATTACGCATTGTTCCCAAGGGTGTGGATTCAGGATATAATCTGCAGGTGGCATTGATTGGCATGATCACTCATGGACATGGAGAAGGTCATTACGAACACTTTGTCTTGAATGGTTTGTGGCCAGCTGATCCAAATCTTACAATTGGCTCAATTGCTAATTGTTTACATAACCTCGAGAGGATAGATAAGCATCCTCTTGGTGATCTAGTAACAAATGGACTTCCAAGGAGCAATATTTCACTACTACATGCTTTGAACTCAAGGGATGCTTTGGACTACCATAACTTGAGTGATGGAAAAGAGCCCATTGTGCAGTCATCAGAAATTGCAGAAGAGGAATTGGGGTCAACATTTCGCAGATTGCCAGAGAACTTGTTGCTACAATTGGATAATTGTGCAGGGGAAAACAAAAATCGATACTTATTTGCCTATTTGTCAATGCTTGTTGCAAGGGGTGTTTTCAAAACCATCCAGCTGGGATTTTTAATGGTTGGGCATACACATGAGGACATAGACGTCATGTTTAGTAGGTTTTCAGAGAAGTTGAGAGTTACACAAACATATACTTTGCCACATTTGATGGATACATTACGAAACAGCTCATCTTCATCTCCAGCTCCATTTTTTCTCACAAAGATCCCCGATTTCAAGCAATATTGTGATGGCTATCTTTGTGATGGACAAGACATACTTGTTGGACATTCCAAACCGCTTCAGTTCAGGTTCTTTATGCAAAATGAGACACCAATGATGCAATATAAGGCACATGTAGGTGTATCAAGTTGGAGTGGAAGTATTCGCCTTTGGAAAACAGACACAGAAGGCAAGCCAATGTTACCACATGGAGATCCACCTCTAGTACAAATGGCGGAGTATGTCAAGGCCCACGAAGAAGTCATTTTGGGGCTAAAGAACTATATAAAATTTTGGAAAAATTTAGGGAATGGTTCAAGTATTCCGCGATATTATAGACCCGTGATAGATTATTGGAGTAAGGTAATTGAAGAGATTGGAAAAGCAATCATATCAGAGGGAGTCTTGTATGAAATGTTTTGGCCAAAAACTCAAGAATATTCTCACCTACAAAGCACTACAATGAATTTGCAACAAGGAGTAGAAAGATTCCTAGGCCTTGAAGAGTTGAACGATCATTTTTGTGGGCCTCAACGAGATAGGCCAAGGGAAGAGTTTGACCCTATGTCTGATGTGCACCAAGGTGACTTTCTTATGCTTGTTCCGAGTGACACAGAAATCTATCCAGTGTGGCTTGCAATGGCTTTATCTGACATTGATAATGAGCCTACATCACCAAACTACAGAAAACTCTTGATTCAATATTGGGCACCTTGGAAAAAGTGGGATGACAGATACTCAAGCTTACAGTAATTGTTGGAAGGGTTATTGGGCTGTCAACTATAAGGACCCACAAGTGTGGAAACTATAGATGCAATTGTTTGGTCCTGGAGACCCAACAAAGAAGGACCATTTTCTAGAATAAAGATTCCAGAAAGACATGCTCTAAAAGCCAAAGAAGGTCTCACTCGTGCACATCAGCCACACTTGGATCAAAGTTCAGATATGGTATCAAATGTGGAGTAGAATTATGTGGAGCTTCTATTGTGACTATACTAGTCAATTTGTAAACAAAATCTTTTTTGTATCTTCCTTTGTTTTATGTAATTTATAGTTATTATTCAAATCCATGTGTTGTACATCCTCTTGACTTTTGGTGTTTATCAACACCACAATCCTATGAGATTTTCACTTTATTTACTAGCCACACACCTCAATTTTTCCCACTTTAAGTGGAAAATTCCCAAATTACATGAATTCGGTCGATTTGGAGATTCCCATAATGTGAGATTTTTACCAAAATACCTAATATGGTCTTACTTTTGCTGCCAAAACTGTACCCTATTTTTATGATTTGTTTACACAAGGTTCCAGTCCAAATTGGAAAAATCATATAAAATGGGAGTCGTAGCTAATGAGATGAATTTTGTGCCCATATTTTTACTTTTTTATTCGGAGCCTCGGTTGAGGAGATATGATCAACATACTGGACCCCATTTTGTCCACATCATGCAGGGACAACTCATTTTCAACTTTTCCAGTTTCTGTTCACACTGACTCTTCTCTTCTTGTGTAAACCCTTGGGGGTTCCCTTCACCTATAAAAGGGGACCTCTTATTCCTTGAAAACCATTGAAGCATTCAAGCCATTGATGAGAGGAATTCATGAGGGAGTGAGTAGTAATGCTTAATTGTACTTAGCCATTAACATAAGCCTAAGCCTACACTTTCTCCTGGAGGAAGACTAGCCATTCTTGTAAGCTATCCTTGGAAGATCAACTTTAATCGAAGGTCTTGGATTTGGTGTATCAATCAAAGTTGAATTCTTCCCTCTTCTTCTCTCTCCATAAAAAATGGTGCCGAAGGGTTTGACAAGTAAGATGTGTTCTACATTGATATTTTGTTGATTTCTTGTTGTTTTCTTTCCATCTCTAATATATCTAATCTACTCTCATTAACCAATCCTATCTCTCTCACTCTTAGAAATTCATTCTCTCTATAAATTCTAGGTTCTCCTTGCTATATGTACATCTCTCCTCGCAGTATCATTATTGCCTACGGGCAAGAATAGGGCTTGGGAGGGAAACTTCTCATCTCTTCGCTTCTCTCATATCTACATTTCTCACATAATATCCTAGATGAATAATCCACATGATGAGAATTTCTATCGCTTTCACTCTGTGAGATCCATTAGAATTAACGTATGGGTTAGTCATAAAATACACTTTCAACAACGTATAGTGTTTGTCTTTGGCCCAGAAAGGCTCAATGAAATACTTCTTTCACCAGATCCCATCATACTACCTCTTATAGACTATAAATTTTCTTTTGACGTAAGTGTAGTTATCTTGCTATGAACCAAGAGGATTTGTACACACAATCAATCCCAATCATACTACCTCTTATACACTATAACTTTTCTTTTGACGTAAGTGTAGTTATCTTGCTATGAACCAAGAGGATTTGTACACACAATCAATCCCAATCACTAGACAAAATATATATATTATGGTAAGCCCAAAACTACAATTCGAAAGAATAATTCGTAGCCTGTTTGGTCGACAAAGATTGAACTCCATTAACTCATCTATTAACCCTTTCATATTACCCATGATACGTTATGACCATAGCCTTGATGTTTTCATTTTTGTGTTGTTTTGATATTCTCTTTTGTGTTCTTTCTTTGTGTGTGTGAGTACAAGAGAGAAAAAGTGACGCTTCTTGGATTGCACTTCCTTCCAAACCCTATACTTCATGGCATCTATGGTTTAACTCCTTCACATAGTTTTTGAAGTTCTCTAAAAAACTCTCACAGCCAAAAGCCCGGTGCTTTCCTGGCAAGACCGCAAATTTCTCGACATATTTTTTTGTGAAAGTGACGCAAATCTGCCAGGGTGAGAGTTTTTGGGTAACCATGGGTGATCATGTTGAGCAACAAGGTTTGCATTTTGGCCCAGTAACAATGCAAATGTTTCAAGCATCTGCAGTGTTCATGCAACAACAACATGCCACTGAAAGAAGGTAGATTTCAACAACTAAGGCCATACAAGCGGTTGTCAACAGAATGGATCAGTTCAATGGCAAAGATGTAACCAAGTACTTACGCGAGTATGTGAAGGAGATGGAGCTACATCATGTGTCAGAAGGTGAGATGATTCACAACTTTGAGCTAGTTGTTGCTCCAAAAATTAGGGAGCATGTTAGGGCAATTAAAGATGGGCATGGGAGAAATTGGGAAGAGCTCAAAGTAGCTTTAAAGGAGGAATATTTCATGGAGGACTCTAAGAGAGTGACCAAAAGGACATTCTTAGAATGGGTAGTCAAGCCAAAGCAAGGACTATCAATAACAGAGCTACTTAGGGAGTTTGAGCGGCACTATGCACAACTCACCAGGACAGAAAGGGACACACTAGATGTAGATAAGACAGATCTTTTCTTACAAGATGCAGGAAAAGAGTTTCAAGAAAATTTGGAGCTTCTTCTTGAAGTAAAGATGTTGAGCAAGGACTAAAGACCGACTGGAATGAAGTCGAAGGTGTTGTCTCATTGCTTGCCAAACGACAAAGAAGAAGGGACAAGATGGTAGTAAACACTATAAGTCCTTCAACCTTAACTTCTGACAAAATGGTAAAGCCTACTTTTATAGCTCCTAAGTTTGATGAGTCTATGCTAGATCAGCTTGTGAAGGGAATGCGTGACTTGAAGGTGAAGCTTGCAAAGCTTGAAGAAAAGGCCAACCGTCAGGGCCACTTCTTAGGCAAAGACAACAGCCCAAAGAAGGGTTTGCTAATACATTAGAAAAAATTTGAACGCACAAAGGGGCCCTTTAAGGAGTTTGACTTTACCTCTCTCTACCAAAACGGGTGCATGGATAAATTTTTGCAAATAAACTCCAAAGTTGGCAGAGGTTTGACAATTAGAATGTCCTCTTCAAGCTCTATCTATTGATATATAGCACGCCATGAGATTCCTCATATTTTAGAAGATTCTTTTTTTGATTCACTTGATAGAGTCTAAGTGAATCAAAAAAAGAATCTTCTAAAATATGAGGAATCTCATGGCGTGCTATATATTAGTAGATAGAGCTTGAAGAGGACATTCTAACTGTCAAACCTCCGCCAACTTTGGAGTTTATTTGTAAAAATTCATCCACGTGCCCGTTTTGGTAGAGAGAGGTAAAGTCAAACTCCTTAAAGGGCCCCTTTGTGAGTCCAAATTTTTCCTAATGGATGTATTTGGTGTGATAGTACATACCATATAAGAAGGGATTGTGATGATTTATCAAAAGATGTTGTCTTTTTTAAGGATGGTAAAATCCACTTAAGAGAGACAGGTCTACCCTTGAGAACTAACTTTGGGAAGGGGGGAGTGCAAACCTTAGTTGAAGATATGGCAACTAGCCATGCCACCTCTTCAGTTGAGGCAGCTACTTATGGAGTAAAAATTGAGCATCTTATTGATGAAGAGGTGAGTGACCATTATGGTCAAATTTGGCCAAATGTCATGCAATTAGCTAAAAAGGGAAAGCTTACAAAAGAGATTCTACATGAAGCAAGTGATTGCATACGTCTAGAAACAGGATGGAATGATCCAATGGACTCATTGTCAGTGCATGCCTACATCACAAAATGCCAACAAAATGAGGTGATTGTAGAAGAGAAGCGCAGACGTGAGAATGCTGATGAAGGACCATCAAAAAGAGCTTCTAGAACTGGGGGAAGAAGCGATTCAATGCCTTCTCAAACACCCTCAACACAAGGAGCATATCCACCTGAAGTACTCATGGAGGAGTCTACAACACGAAAGAAGAAAGAGCCAACAAAAGGTAAGCCAAAAGGAACAACTTATAAACTACAATCTGATATTGAGGTTGCTACAGATTTAAAGAAAGTCTTGGAGGAAAGGATCTTGAATAGCAAGATTGAGTTTACTCTAGGAGAAGTTCTTGGCATTGCAAAGCGCGAATTCCATGAGGATATCATTGACATCATCAAGAGAAAGAGGCAAACGCTTGCTAAAGTTTCTCGTCCACAGGTTGAAGGGGAAACCTTGAAGACACAAGGGATGCAGTTGCAAAATAAGGAGGAGGATGGAGCTGTGGTAGGATTCTACCAATCTAGTGGGAGAGTGAAGCAAGTGCATTTCTCAAATGATGATGAAGAAGTTGAAGCTATTCCTAGGAGCTACTATTCACGAAGTCATTGGGCAAGGGCTACTACAGAAACTTTGGTCAAGGTAGGTGATCTTGAAGAGCCATTTGCTGCCTTGATTGACCATGGTTCAGAAATAAACATAATGTCAAAGAGTCTCTACAACAAGTGCAAATGGCCGATGGACACAGATCATGGTTGGATGGTAAAAGTGGCAAACAATTCATCCTGTGAAGTGTATGCAGCATGTCCAATTGTGAAGGTGACAATAGGTGATGTAAAGATTGACTAAAAATTCTTTGAACAGGATACATCTTCATATCATCTCATCCTTGGACAGCCCTACATTGTGGGAGTTCGAATGAAAACAAAGGTAATGGATGATGGTTCAGCATGTGCTAGGATACGTAGCAAAGATGGTAAACGAGCCGTCCAATTTCTCACAGTTTGTGTAAACCATGAAAGAAATCGTGACAACCTCAGAGAACATCCTCTACCAAAGGTGAGCAAAGAGTTTCATGATCATAGAGAAATGATGGGTTTTGGCCATGTACCCTTGTAAAGCGGGATTGCAGTGGTACAGAAAGAAAAAGGGTCTCGCCTAATTCAAAAATAGGTGAAACTTTCTCAATGAGCTCCTTGGTAACAAGGAATGGATCAGTATGTTTTACAAAAATTGAAGATTTGAAGAGATGTGAGAGGCAATATGTGCATAATGTACAAATAGGCATGAAAAAGAGTGGGTTGCTAGAGCCTATTGAAAATATTTTGGGTTTGTGTGAACAAGTTTCTTTTGTAGATATTATGGGTGAGCTTGATGCTATAATGGGGTCTAGTTTGCATCTTGAAAATGAAGTTGTGGAAGTTTGCTCTATGGAAATGTATCAAGTAATAGAAGCCTTTAAAGAAAACCAAACAGTTGGCCCAGAAGTCCATGTTGAATTAAATACAAGAGTGTAGCAAAGAAGGTGAAACCAGTAGCTTCACCCTTACCACCAACAATAGGGAAAAGATTGAGCAGGCTTCTTTATAACCAAGTTTAAGGAATCCTAAAAAGATTGGGCATACCTTCCCAAAGGAGTCTTTCCAAGAGTTGCAGATTGGTCGTGAGGAGTTTCTAACACAGAAGGAGACAAAGTGTTTCAAAGAAATGCTTTCAAAGCATGGCAAGTCTTTTGCATTTGAGCCACATGAGATAGGATGTGTTGATCCTTCTATTGTAGCTCCTATGGTAATTTTCACAATACCTCATGTGCCTTGGAATCTGCGGCCTATTCCGGTTCCAAAGGCTCATTTGCCAAAGTTAGTAGAGCTACTGAATGAGAAAATCAAAATGGGAATCTTGGAGCCTTCTTGTGTTCCATACTCAAATAGGTGGTTCATAGTTCCAATGAAGAATGGTTCTCTGGGTGAAAGCATGGTTTGGTGGTACAAAAAAAGGACCTATTTTACTTCTACCAATGAAAAAGTGGAGACTGGTAAAATTTTTGTAGTTTAGGTCAAAAATTTTCGGACCTTGTGTTTTTAGATTCCCCTTGTGAAAATCTATCCACCGATATATAGTATGATAGGTAGTTTTTCATGTGACATGTAGAAATTGTAGCTCGAAGATTTTTCAAAGGTGTTGTCAAGGACAATCCTTTTTGTACCACCAAAGCATGCTTTTAGCCCTCTACGCTTCATCCAAGATATGCAACCAGTGAACAAGGTGATAATTAGAAATGTAGGTATAAGTCCATTTGTGGATGAGTTTGCAGAGGCATTTGCAGGGAGGGCAATCTACTCAATGGAAGATCTCTACTTAGGGTATGATCAATTTCAGCTTGCAATCGAAAGCAGAGACTTGACAACCATGAGGACACCTTTGGGTTTGGTAAAGATGTGTACCTTGCCACAGGGAGCAACCAACTCGGTTGCACATATGATGAATGGGATGAATAAGGTCTTACGTGACTTTATTCTTGAAATCACAATGCCTTTCATTGATAATTTTCCTATCAAAGGATGTGACGAAAGTGACAAAGATGAATGTTTGGATCTCAAGGGATATCGTAGGTTTGTGGTAAATCACATAAATGATTGTAATAAAATTTTGTCTAGGTTGGAAGAAGTCAATCTTACATTGTCAGGGAAAAAGTCTATGTTTGGTGTCAATGAAGTGCTCATTGTGGGGCACATGTGTGGGCCATATGGTAGGAAACCTTGTCCAACAAATGTAGATGCCATCCAAATAATGAAAGAAACATGCACTAGCATCAGTGAGGTTAGAAGGTTTTTGGGAGCATGTGTCTTCTATGTTATTTGGACTCCACATTATGCACATGTAGCTGATCCTCTTTATCACATGCTTAGAAAGAATCAAAAGTTTAAATGGACGGAAGCATATGTAAAATCCATGAAAAAGCTAAAGGAGTTGCTCCAGTCAGCACCAATTTTGAGAAAGGTAGACTATGAGTATCAAAGGCCAGTAATTGTGACAATAGACACCAGTCCTACAGGGATTGGATGTGCAATATGGCAAGATGATGAAGAAGGACATAGGTATGTGGTGAGATTTGGAGCAAAGGTACTAAGTGCTCACCAAAGAAACTATCCACATATAAAGAGAGAATTATGGGGTATGGTTACAGCAGCCTTGAAAAATGGGAAAGAGTACCTAATTGGTGTATGTGTGGTTGTAGAAACAGATTGTCTACCACTTCTTGGGATGATTACAAGCTGCTCAATGCCAGACATTGCTATGTTGCAGTGGATTGCCTACATTAAGTCCTTAAACCTTGAGTTTAAGCACGTTGCAGGTAAAGACAATAGAGTGGCAAATATGCTATCAAGGGCAAGGTATGAAGATGAGTCACAGATAATTGACGAGGTAGATGATGTAGGCACAAAGTTCTATTCCATCTCTCATGTCAAAGGTAACAATGTTTGCATGACTAATCCATGAATTGTTCTTGGAAGATCTTTATGAAGGTGATTGGCTTGTTATTGGAAGCTACTTGAGTACTCTAACAAAACACGATGATTGGTCTGAACATGAATTCAAGAGGATACGCAGGAAAGCATATGGTTACTTTTTGAGGGATAGTTACTTGTGGAAGCATCCTAAACAAAAGGGTGCTACACCACAAAGGGCTATATGTAAAAAAGAGACTCAAGGAAAGCTCATGCTAGAATTTCATGAGAGTATATGGGCTGGACACAGGGGTGTGTGGGAAACCTTCTCCAAGTTGAAAGAAAAATACTGGTGGAAGGGTATATACAAAGATGTATCTCAATTTGTAGAGTCATGTGTAACTTGTCAAATGTATTCAAATGTTGGACATCATGATGGATTTCACCCTACATATCCACTAGCCGTGCACTATAAATGGGTTGTGGATCTAGTAGCAATGCCTTTAGGACTCTGGAAAATGAGATACTTGGTTCTTGCATGAGAGGACTTAACTAATCAGGTTGAAGGAAGAGCATTAAGAGCTAAAACCACGGAAGCTGTGTGCAAATTTCTTCTTGATGAGGTGATTTTCCATTGTGTGGGAAAGATCACTGCAGATAGAGGTGAACTGGATGCCGAAGAAGCAAGGGAGGTCTTTTCCAGATTAGGAATCAAGATTTCTCTTACTACAGCTTACAACCCTGAAGGCAAGGAAAGAGTGAAAGAGGGCATCCTCCTATCATCAAAGCTTTGGCCAAGGCTTGCAAAGAAAGAGTTGGTGAGTAGCCAAAATTGTTACCATATGCTTTATGGGCTGATCGTACAACACATAGCTCAGTAACTGGCTACATGCCTGCGGAGCTAATGTATGGTCAAAAGCCAACGATGCCGATTGAAGATACAATTCCCACATGGAATGTACTACCTTGGCAAGAGGGGCTTAACAGGGAAGGTCTCCTTGCATCGCACATAAGGCAACTAGAGAGAAGACCTGGAGACATTGAGGCTGCAAAAGAACGATTCAAAAGTGCAAGGCTGAAAAACAAGGACTACTTTGATAAGAGACATCGGCTCAGGAGCAAAACAATTGACAAAGGTGACTGGGTTTTAGTATATGATAGTAGCCTTGCTAACCAGCACACAGTCATGCGTAAGTTCTCAAAAAGATGGTTTGGACCGTATATTGTAAAACATGTGCATGAAAATTCTACTTACAGCTTGTCTGAACTAGATGGTACAAAAGTAAAGATTCCCATTGCAGGAAAAAGGATCAAAATGCTTAAGAGAAGAGGAGACAATGATCCAGAAGATGTTGATGAGGAGGAAGAACAAAACACAGGTGAAGATCAAAGTGAAGATGAAGCTTTAGAATCATCCAGTGAAGAAGAAAGCAAGGAAGATGTACAAGAGGGCTAATCTTACAGAGAGACAATGTGGCACATACCGGAGGATGTGCAGGTTTAGAGGGGGTGGATGTTGTGTTGTGACACATACATAGTGGGAACGCATGCTACAAGAGTTATCTTGTAACTTTTTAGATACATAATTATATTTCCTATAATGTACATATTCATATTTAAGTATAATAATATGATTTCTATCTCATCCTATTATCTATCTCAAGGGTACAAATTCTTACTTTACCGTAAAAAAGTACAATGCGAAAAGCATCAACAGCTCTGCCTCTTTAACTTGGGGCAAAAAGCATTGTTTTTTTCTTTCTACTATCTCATTATTATCTCACAACCTAGCTAGATCCTATATCTAGGGTAACTTCCAATATATATATATTCTATGTATTTTTCATATTTTTCTTATATTTCTTTTTAAATAGCTACTAGGTGGGAATCAAATCCTAGTGGGACACTAGGTGGCATGATTTCAAAGATAACTTATTTTAATACATTATTGCAAGCATGATTACAAAAATTTGTTAAGGAGCAATGTCATTCTTTCATATAGCATGAGGTGTCCATTGAAATCAAATAAAAATCTAGGCTAAGGGGACCACAAGAAGACTTTTGCTGCCAAAACTGTACCCTCTTTTGACGATTTTTTTTACACAAGGTTCCAATCCGAATTGGAAAACGTATATAAGATGGGAGTCGTAGCTAATTAGATGAATTTTGTGCCCATATTTTTACTTTTTTATTTGGAGCCACGGTTGAGGAGATATCATCAAAATACTAGACCCCAGTCTGCCCACATCATGCAGGGACAACTCATTTCCAACTTGTCCAGTTTTTGTTCACAGTGGCTCTTCTCTTCTTGTGTAAACCCTTGGGGGTTCCCTTCACCTATAAAAGGGGACCTCTTCTTCCTTGAAAACCATTGAAGCATTCAAGCCATTGATGAGAGGAATTCATGAGGGAGTGAGTAGTAATGCTTAATTGTACTTAGCCATTAACATAATCCTAAGCCTACACTTTCTCCTAAAGGAAGATTAGCCATTCTTGTAAGCTATCCTTGGAAGGTCAACTTTAATCGAAGAAGGTCTTGGATTTGGTGTATCAATCAAAGTTGAATTCTTCCCTCTTCTTCTCTCTCCATCAAAAATGGTGCCGAAGGGTTTGACAAGTAAGATGTGTTCTACATTAATATTTTGTTGATTTCTTGTTGTTTTCTTTCCATCTGTAACCCAACATATATATATCTAATCTACTCTCATTAACCAATCCTATCTCTCTCACTTTTAGAAGTTCATTCTCTCTATAAATTCTAGGTTCTCCTTGCTACAGGTACATCTCTCCTCGTAGTATCCTTATTGCCTACGGGCAAGAATAGGGCTTGGGAGGGAAACTTCTCATCTCTTCGCTTCTCTCATATCTACATTTCTCACATACTATCCTAGATGAATAATCCACATGATGAGAATTTCTATCGCTTTCACTCTGTGAGATCCATTAGAATTAACGTATGGGTTAGTCGTAAAATACACTTTCAACAACGTATAGTGTTTGTCTTTGGCTCAGAAAGGCTCAATGAAATACTTCTTTCACCAGATCCCATCATACTACCTCTTATAGACTATAAATTTTCTTTTGACGTAAGTGTAGTTATCTTGCTATGAACCAAGAGGATTTGTACACACAATTAATCCCAATCACTAGATAACATATATATATATTATGGTAAGCCCAAAACTACAATTCCAAAGAACAATTTGTAGCCTGTTTGATCGACAAAGATTGAACTCCATTAACTCATCTATTAACCCTTTCATATTACCCATGATACGTTATGACCATAGCCTTAAAGTTTTCATTTTTGTGTTGTTTTGATATTCTCTTTGTGTTCTTTCTTTGTGTGTGTGAGTACAAGAGAGAAAGAATGACGCTTCTTTGATTGCACTTCCTTCCAAACCCTATACTTCATGGAATCTATGGTTTAACTCCTTCATATAGTTTTTGGAGTTCTCTCACAAACTCTCACAGCCAAAAGCCCGGTGCTTTCTTGGCAAGACCCCAAATTTCTCGACAACGTGATGGGAGCACATCTGGTCTCTAGAAGTAAGGATCCAATCTAGAGGGTTTGCATCTTCTCCCTCAAAAAGAGGTGGAGGAATTGTTAAAGAATACTAAGCTACCAATTTTTAGAGGAGAGGAAAGGGAATGCAACAAGGATACTTTGAATATATTCTTGAGTGAATGGGATGGGATTCATGATCTTAAATGCACTCTAGATGTAGTTAAGGCACTGCAAACAAATCTGACACTGGAAGTTAAGAGAAACAAAATTGTACCCACAAATGAAGCAGACAAAAGTTGGTTTGCATTGGACAAGTGCTCTATGAGTCAGCACAAGACATTGTTGGACTATATCTTGCATTATCCTGATGTGATTCTCAAGATGGAGGGTTTGGATATTTTTAGTAGGTGCATGTGTTTATATGTGGGTTGATACCAGAGATTACAAAGCATGCCAAAACCCAAGACCCCAAGATCCTTGAGGAGGCCATAGTGCAAGTGTATATACATGATGATCCCAATGAGAAAGCATTGCATAACACTCACGTGTCTAACATTGCACATACAAATACACACACACATCATGGACATAATAAAACAAATATATTAGGAAATTTTGGAGGTCATTTGGAGGGCCTTCTAAGAAAATGTATTTTTCGCACTCTCTCTCTAGAAAATATGGCGAATAATAGAGGCGAGTCTGTCATGGTAAAAGTTCAAAAAGTGTACTTTAAGTAGATTCTTTATCCTTCTGAACATTCGTCTGTAATGATTGAGGGATAATCCTCTTTTCAGTTGCATTGAATGAACCTTATCAACATGGAGGGAATGAGGCTAACATGGAGGGACGAAGCCGCAGCCGCCTATTCACTTTTCATTAAAACTGCACCTTTGGCTAATGGCGCACTCCTCAAATGGCACAAATGTTACACAGAAATGAGCCAAATATCACCTTCACATTGATTTGGACAACGAGTACCAACCATTGATTAAGCAGAGTAAAGAAAACACACATATACCTCCCGCATCCATAGACACGCTGAGAGCTCAGGGAGCAAATTAAGGCTTGTGTGAGTCGCATGCATCGTGCATTCGATGGAGTTTCATTTCTCACACTAGGGCATGGTCATACGGGGCATAATTTCTAGTTATTAGGAACTAAGCCAAACTAAGCTCTTGCATCGACAGGCGCCACAGACGTGGTCACGCTATGTGGGGCACATGTGTGGGCCATATGGTAGGAAACCTTGTCCAACAAATGTAGATGCCATCCAAATAATGAAAGAAACATGCACTAGCATCAGTGAGGTTAGAAGGTTTTTGGGAGCATGTGTCTTCTATGTTATTTGGACTCCACATTATGCACATGTAGCTGATCCTCTTTATCACATGCTTAGAAAGAATCAAAAGTTTAAATGGACGGAAGCATATGTAAAATCCATGAAAAAGCTAAAGGAGTTGCTCCAGTCAGCACCAATTTTGAGAAAGGTAGACTATGAGTATCAAAGGCCAGTAATTGTGACAATAGACACCAGTCCTACAGGGATTGGATGTGCAATATGGCAAGATGATGAAGAAGGACATAGGTATGTGGTGAGATTTGGAGCAAAGGTACTAAGTGCTCACCAAAGAAACTATCCACATATAAAGAGAGAATTATGGGGTATGGTTACAGCCTTGAAAAATGGAAAGGAAAGAGTACCTAATTGGTGTATGTGTGGTTGTAGAAACAGATTGTCTACCACTTCTTGGGATGATTACAAGCTGCTCAATGCCAGACATTGCTATGTTGCAGTGGATTGCCTACATTAAGTCCTTAAACCTTGAGTTTAAGCACGTTGCAGGTAAAGACAATAGAGTGGCAAATATGCTATCAAGGGCAAGGTATGAAGATGAGTCACAGATAATTGACGAGGTAGATGATGTAGGCACAAAGTTCTATTCCATCTCTCATGTCAAAGGTAACAATGTTTGCATGACTAATCCATGAATTGTTCTTGGAAGATCTTTATGAAGGTGATTGGCTTGTTATTGGAAGCTACTTGAGTACTCTAACAAAACACGATGATTGGTCTGAACATGAATTCAAGAGGATACGCAGGAAAGCATATGGTTACTTTTTGAGGGATAGTTACTTGTGGAAGCATCCTAAACAAAAGGGTGCTACACCACAAAGGGCTATATGTAAAAAAGAGACTCAAGGAAAGCTCATGCTAGAATTTCATGAGAGTATATGGGCTGGACACAGGGGTGTGTGGGAAAACTTCTCCAAGTTGAAAGAAAAATACTGGTGGAAGGGTATATACAAAGATGTATCTCAATTTGTAGAGTCATGTGTAACTTGTCAAATGTATTCAAATGTTGGACATCATGATGGATTTCACCCTACATATCCACTAGCCGTGCACTATAAATGGGTTGTGGATCTAGTAGCAATGCCTTTAGGACTCTGGAAAATGAGATACTTGGTTCTTGCATGAGAGGACTTAACTAATCAGGTTGAAGGAAGAGCATTAAGAGCTAAAACCACGGAAGCTGTGTGCAAATTTCTTCTTGATGAGGTGATTTTCCATTGTGTGGGAAAGATCACTGCAGATAGAGGTGAACTGGATGCCGAAGAAGCAAGGGAGGTCTTTTCCAGATTAGGAATCAAGATTTCTCTTACTACAGCTTACAACCCTGAAGGCAAGGAAAGAGTGAAAGAGGGCATCCTCCTATCATCAAAGCTTTGGCCAAGGCTTGCAAAGAAAGAGTTGGTGAGTAGCCAAAATTGTTACCATATGCTTTATGGGCTGATCGTACAACACATAGCTCAGTAACTGGCTACATGCCTGCGGAGCTAATGTATGGTCAAAAGCCAACGATGCCGATTGAAGATACAATTCCCACATGGAATGTACTACCTTGGCAAGAGGGGCTTAACAGGGAAGGTCTCCTTGCATCGCACATAAGGCAACTAGAGAGAAGACCTGGAGACATTGAGGCTGCAAAAGAACGATTCAAAAGTGCAAGGCTGAAAAACAAGGACTACTTTGATAAGAGACATCGGCTCAGGAGCAAAACAATTGACAAAGGTGACTGGGTTTTAGTATATGATAGTAGCCTTGCTAACCAGCACACAGTCATGCGTAAGTTCTCAAAAAGATGGTTTGGACCGTATATTGTAAAACATGTGCATGAAAATTCTACTTACAGCTTGTCTGAACTAGATGGTACAAAAGTAAAGATTCCCATTGCAGGAAAAAGGATCAAAATGCTTAAGAGAAGAGGAGACAATGATCCAGAAGATGTTGATGAGGAGGAAGAACAAAACACAGGTGAAGATCAAAGTGAAGATGAAGCTTTAGAATCATCCAGTGAAGAAGAAAGCAAGGAAGATGTACAAGAGGGCTAATCTTACAGAGAGACAATGTGGCACATACCGAGGATGTGCAGGTTTAGAGGGGGTGGATGTTGTGTTGTGACACATACATAGTGGGAACGCATGCTACAAGAGTTATCTTGTAACTTTTTAGATACATAATTATATTTCCTATAATGTACATATTCATATTTAAGTATAATAATATGATTTCTATCTCATCCTATTATCTATCTCAAGGGTACAAATTCTTACTTTACCGTAAAAAAGTACAATGCGAAAAGCATCAACAGCTCTGCCTCTTTAACTTGGGGCAAAAAGCATTGTTTTTTTTTCTTCTACTATCTCATTATTATCTCACAACCTAGCTAGATCCTATATCTAGGGTTAACTTCCAATATATATATATTCTATGTATTTTTCATATTTTTCTTATATTTCTTTTTAAATAGCTACTAGGTGGGAATCAAATCCTAGTGGGACACTAGGTGGCATGATTTCAAAGATAACTTATTTTAATACATTATTGCAAGCATGATTACAAAAATTTGTTAAGGAGCAATGTCATTCTTTCATATAGCATGAGGTGTCCATTGAAATCAAATAAAAATCTAGGCTAAGGGGACCACAAGAAGACTTTTGCTGCCAAAACTGTACCCTCTTTTGACGATTTTTTTTACACAAGGTTCCAATCCGAATTGGAAAACGTATATAAGATGGAGTCGTAGCTAATTAGATGAATTTTGTGCCCATATTTTTACTTTTTTATTTGGAGCCACGGTTGAGGAGATATCATCAAAATACTAGACCCCAGTCTGCCCACATCATGCAGGGACAACTCATTTCCAACTTGTCCAGTTTTTGTTCACAGTGGCTCTTCTCTTCTTGTGTAAACCCTTGGGGGTTCCCTTCACCTATAAAAGGGGACCTCTTCTTCCTTGAACACCATTGAAGCATTCAAGCCATTGATGAGAGGAATTCATGAGGGAGTGAGTAGTAATGCTTAATTGTACTTAGCCATTAACAAATCCTAAGCTACACTTTCTCCTAAAGGAAGATTAGCCATTCTTGTAAGCTATCCTTGGAAGGTCAACTTTAATCGAAGAAGGTCTTGGATTTGGTGTATCAATCAAAGTTGAATTCTTCCCTCTTCTTCTCTCTCATCAAAAATGGTGCCGAAGGGTTTGACAAGTAAGATGTGTTCTACATTAATATTTTGTTGATTTCTTGTTGTTTTCTTTCCATCTGTAACCCAACATATATATATCTAATCTACTCTCATTAACCAATCCTATCTCTCTCACTTTTAGAAGTTCATTCTCTCTATAAATTCTAGGTTTTCCTTGCTACAGGTACATCTCTCCTCGTAGTATCCTTATTGCCTACGGGCAAGAATAAGGCTTGGGAGGGAAACTTCTCATCTCTTCGCTTCTCTCATATCTACATTTCTCACATACTATCCTAGATGAATAATCCACATGATGAGAATTTCTATCGCTTTCACTCTGTGAGATCCATTAGAATTAACGTATGGGTTAGTCGTAAAATACACTTTCAACAACGTATAGTGTTTGTCTTTGGCTCAGAAAGGCTCAATGAAATACTTCTTTCACCAGATCCCATCATACTACCTCTTATAGACTATAAATTTTCTTTTGACGTAAGTGTAGTTATCTTGCTATGAACCAAGAGGATTTGTACACACAATTAATCCCAATCACTAGATAACATATATATATATTATGGTAAGCCCAAAACTACAATTCCAAAGAACAATTTGTAGCCTGTTTGATCGACAAAGATTGAACTCCATTAACTCATCTATTAACCCTTTCATATTACCCATGATACGTTATGACCATAGCCTTAAAGTTTTCATTTTTGTGTTGTTTTGATATTCTCTTTGTGTTCTTTCTTTGTGTGTGTGAGTACAAGAGAGAAAGAATGACGCTTCTTTGATTGCACTTCCTTCCAAACCCTATACTTCATGGAATCTATGGTTTAACTCCTTCATATAGTTTTTGGAGTTCTCTCACAAACTCTCACAGCCAAAAGCCCGGTGCTTTCTTGGCAAGACCCCAAATTTCTCGACAACGTGATGGGAGCACATCTGGTCTCTAGAAGTAAGGATCCAATCTAGAGGGTTTGCATCTTCTCCCTCAAAAAGAGGTGGAGGAATTGTTAAAGAATACTAAGCTACCAATTTTTAGAGGAGAGGAAAGGGAATGCAACAAGGATACTTTGAATATATTCTTGAGTGAATGGGATGGGATTCATGATCTTAAATGCACTCTAGATGTAGTTAAGGCACTGCAAACAAATCTGACACTGGAAGTTAAGAGAAACAAAATTGTACCCACAAATGAAGCAGACAAAAGTTGGTTTGCATTGGACAAGTGCTCTATGAGTCAGCACAAGACATTGTTGGACTATATCTTGCATTATCCTGATGTGATTCTCAAGATGGAGGGTTTGGATATTTTTAGTAGGTGCATGTGTTTATATGTGGGTTGATACCAGAGATTACAAAGCATGCCAAAACCCAAGACCCCAAGATCCTTGAGGAGGCCATAGTGCAAGTGTATATACATGATGATCCCAATGAGAAAGCATTGCATAACACTCACGTGTCTAACATTGCACATACAAATACACACACACATCATGGACATAATAAAACAAATATATTAGGAAATTTTGGAGGTCATTTGGAGGGCCTTCTAAGAAAATGTATTTTTCGCACTCTCTCTCTAGAAAATATGGCGAATAATAGAGGCGAGTCTGTCATGGTAAAAGTTCAAAAAGTGTACTTTAAGTAGATTCTTTATCCTTCTGAACATTCGTCTGTAATGATTGAGGGATAATCCTCTTTTCAGTTGCATTGAATGAACCTTATCAACATGGAGGGAATGAGGCTAACATGGAGGGACGAAGCCGCAGCCGCCTATTCACTTTTCATTAAAACTGCACCTTTGGCTAATGGCGCACTCCTCAAATGGCACAAATGTTACACAGAAATGAGCCAAATATCACCTTCACATTGATTTGGACAACGAGTACCAACCATTGATTAAGCAGAGTAAAGAAAACACACATATACCTCCCGCATCCATAGACACGCTGAGAGCTCAGGGAGCTAAACACATAGATATCTGGACGAGAGGCTCTCTCTATCCTAAGAATCCAATGACTAATGCATCTCCAGCATTTGTCAATCCTACAAGCTTATTGACCTTTGCTGGTGATGGAGAAAATGGCCTTTTGGGTTATTGTAAATCTCTTACAAGGCAAGATGAAACTTATAAGGGCATTCTCCAAGCTCAACAATGTGAGATTGTTCGTCTTTCACATTTGCATTCTACAGATCAGGTTACCATTTTGCAACACAAAACAGAGGTACAAGAATTGAAAGGAAAGGTACGAAGCTGTCAAATGAAGGACACCATTTTGGGTGGTCGTATCCGAAAGAAGAAATTGCGCAATCTTGAAACATTGCAGGTTGCATCAAGAGGTCTCAAGAAAAGAATCCGAGCATTAAGGTGATGCTTCTTGGTTGACTAAATAGTCTTAGTTAAGTAAATTTTTTGTTTTTCTAGTTATGCATTGTTTTCATGTGCCTAAATAATGTTAGTTAAGTAAATTTTCTGCTATTTACTTATGCATTGTCTTCATGTAGAGATTCAATCTATCTTGACAAGGAAAACATTGACCCCAAAGCTAATATAGGAAAGAGATTGAAGCCACTTATAAGTAGAAGCCTTGCAGCAGATATAGTAAATGACAAGAAGTTTAAGGTCCTACAACGAAATGTAGTGGACCGCTTTATTTCAGAGAACTTAGTGCCTGCAAAAGAGATACAAGGCACACTTGATTCACTTGGTGTAAGCAAAAGAGGATATTCGGCTATACAAAAATCTGTCTCATCCATCTTTGTTAAGAAGGGAATAAAATCAAAACTTTTACCATCAGCCTCAAGTGTTTGGAAAGAGAGGCTTCAGCTTAACGACGCACAGGGAGAATATCTTGGACAACCGTTTCATATTAAAGAAACTTATAGTGGCCATGGAGCAAACATGGCATATGATGAGTTCAATAATATTTTTATGGACCTGCAGATGTTGCAGAAGAGAATGGTGGAGTTTTACAACATCATATTTGAAGACTCACGAGGGGTGTTACATTTTGTGTTGAAACTGGATGAGTGTGAGCTTGTTAAAGACGAGAAGCTAGAGTGTAATACTATTACTTTAATGAATAGAGCCCTCTCAAAGTGTCCCAATGATGATCCTTTGTATTTTAGCGTTCAATCAGAATCTAACATATGGTTGGCTTGGTTCTTTTGAGGTAAGCGAGATTCTCAGCTGAGCTCAAATGTTCACATCTACTTAAGTCTCATTTAGTTTGTGTTGCAGGTAAAGAAAGAAGATCATGAGATTCTATATTGGGTGTTCCATCAAACTAACGTTCCGGAGGTGATTGATCGACAGACTAACCAGGGACAGGTACTACGTCTAGATGGAAGGGGAGACTTTCAAGTTCAGTGGCATCTTGTAGATGACCTAAAAACATTAAAGTGCATGTATAATTGTGGAATGGGTGCAATGGCAAAGTCACCGTGTTTGTTCTACATGGAGCCTGCCAAGGTCATGGACCCAAAGTGGTGGAGAAAAGCTCCAACACATCACATTGAGGATCCTGCTTTTCGACAGGTTTTGAAATACCACTTGTGAATGTCCACATCTGTACAATGCATGCCCTTTGTAGAATTGTGGAGAAATTGGTCTACTTATATATCGGGTTTTCTTGGAAAATCAAGAACTCAGCAGAGCAACAGGTGGCCCTGTAGTGCTTAGAATTGGTACTGTCGGATATGGGGCTTCATGGTGGAACTGTGAAAATCCAACGGGATGAAAAGAGATCAACTGCTGAGAAGGATGTCCCATGCAAACCATCCATCGGTGGGGTGAAGGCACGGAGGTTTTTATCTAAACCCCAAGGAATACAAGATCCAAAGCTAACAAAATATGGAAAAATATATAACACATATTATGTTAGCAAGGTAGAGTATCAGAGCTGGAAAAAGCTACATATTGCAGTCAAAGATCAAGAACCAACTACTCGTAACGGGAAGGCTGAGGTTTGGTGATCAATAGACATGCTATTTTTGATGTGCGACAAAGATGACTGGTCACAAGGTGATATGAACAAGTTCAAGGAGAATCTCAACCTTCTCAAGAAATCATTCAAGACAGCATGGACAGACACCCAGATTACTCACTACATGGCATTATTGTGTATTTGATTCTCTTTTATGTGTAACTATGTGAGTGTAAATCATTCTAAGTAATCTGTTTTCATATCCAACACATCATTTTCAATCATTTACCATATTTTATACAAAAGTACGGGAACCCGGCAATATGGAATACCCAAGGGATGGAAAAGTCTCATTACATGGCGAGAAATGCGTATTTCAGGCACACACGACATGGTGGCTCTCGAATCAAGGCTAACAGTTTGAGAGAACTATTTGAATGGTTCTATCGTAGAATCATTCATCGAATGCGGGCAAAAGAAGTCTTGGCCTCTTCAGTAACAAGACAAGCCATCAGACATTTACAAAAAAAAAAAGATCAATGGCATACAACAACTCCGGTGCTCGTGAAGGTCAACGAAGGTG